>NC_047516.1:40508058-40622533 GCF_902827115.2 Pseudochaenichthys georgianus
GAGAGAGAGAAGTGTGTGTGTGGTGTGTGTGTGTGTGTGTTTGAGGTGTGTGTTGTGTGTGTGTGTCTGTTTGAGAGTGTGTCTGTTGTGTGTGTGTGTGTGTGTGTGTGTGAGAGTCTGTGTGTGAGAGAGAGTGTGTGTGTGTGTGTGTGTGTGTGTGTGTGTGTGTGTGTGTGTGTGTGTGTGTGTGTGTGTGTGAGAGAGAGAGTGTGTGTCTCTGAGATGTCTTCAACAAGCTGGACTGTTGAAGTCCTGCTGCATGTCAGTTGGAGTGACTGACATCATCGTGTTCCCATGACACGGTGTTTCTATTTGAGCTAACGAGCCTTGTAGAGATCACAGGTTTCCTATTGTTCTGAATGAGAGATGAACCTCTACATGGTGAACGTTTTGTGGAAGAAGCCGTAACAGATATCTGTGAAATTTCAAAACGTGAAGCATGTCAAGGAAAGTTTAGTATCTGAAGTGTAATGTTTGTGTAGTTTCGGGTTAATAATGTGGCCTTTTTGGCAGTTTAACTAAGGTGTGCGGCTGCTACCGTGAGGAAATATCTGCCTGAAATTACAATGGGCTTCAATGGAGGAATGTTGAACATTTTTGTCACTTAATGCCCTCAAGAGGCATTTTGTTTAATATGTTTTCTTAATGTTTTCTTATTTTCCAAGCTAGGAGAGGTTTTCCTACGTTTCCATGAAAAAATATGTCTGAGGAGTGTAGGGTTTGGGAATTATGGCAAGTTTTAAAACATTTTTGGGGGAGAATTTCAGGCACCGCTGCACTCTGTTTTGAGATCAAAGCACTCTAGAGTTAATGAGCTGCTCCATCCACTCCAATGTTAAGATCTGGAAAAAGCCTCTCTGCTAAGCTCCAAACTAATTCAATATCTGAAAAAGTTGAAAAGATATCAAAATTATTTTATACAAGTTTTATAGCTGAAGGTATTGTGATCATTTGAAAGTTGGAATGAAGTGTCTGGCTGAAATTATGTGGAAGGAGATGCATTTGGCGCAAAGTGTAGGAAAAGTGGATTTGAAGGCATCTCCCATTGACTTCAATGTTACAAAAATAGTTTAAAAAGCTGAATATTTCAAAAAGTATGAAATATTTTTGAAAAAGTTGAATGTTTCTTATCAATTGCTGAAAAGGCTGAATAGTTTAATATTTGAATGGTTTCTGTAGCTGAAAGTAAGCTGAAGTTATGGAGAGCTAAATTATTGGCTGATTTGAAGGCTCTTCCCATTGACTTCAATGTTAAAAAAAGAGTTTAAAAAGCTGAATATTTCAAAAAGTATAAAATATTTTGAAAAAGTTGAAGATTTCCCATCGATTCCTGAACAGGCTGAATAGTTTAATATTTGAATGGTTTCTGTAGCTGAAAATAAGCTGAAGTTATGGAGAGCCAAAGTATTGGCTGAAATAAGAGGAAGAATAAAGTTTTGAAGTACTATAGTGGAATGCTGTATACAGCATTCACACTAATGAGGCTGAAGGAGTTAGATGTTAGCTGTAAGTAGTAGTGAATGAATGTTTACAAACACCTGTGTGTGGTGTAAACCCAGAGATCAAAGTTTAACATGATGACGACTTAAGACCATTTACCAAATGCAGAGAGAGAGAGAAATTCAGTGTGTGTGGTAGATAGCTGTTCAGTGTGTGTGGTAGAGAGAGAGAGAGTGTGTGTGTGTGTGTGTGTGTGTGTGTGTGTGTGTGGTGTGTGTGTGTGTGTGTGTGTGTGTGTGTGTGTGAGAGAGTGAGAGAGAGAGACTATGTGTGTGTGTGTATGTGTGTGAGAGAGTGAGAGAGACTATGTGTGTGTCTGTGTGTGAGAGAGTGAGTGAGAGAGAGAGAGAGAGACTATGTGTGTGTCTGTGTGTGAGAGAGTGAGAGAGACTATGTGTGTGTCTGTGTGTGAGAGAGAGAGAGACTATGTGTGTGTCTGTGAGAGAGCGAGAGACTGTGTGTGTGTGTCTGTGAGAGAGAGAGAGAGAGAGAGAGAGAGAGAGACTATGTGTGTGTCTGTGAGAGAGCGAGAGACTGTGTGTGTGTGTCTGTGAGAGAGAGAGAGAGAGACTATGTGTGTGTGTGTGTGTGTGTGTGTGTGTGTGTGTGTGTGTGTGTGTGTGTGTGTGTGTGTGTGTGTGTGTGTGTGTGTCAGAGATGTTCACAAGTCCAAGTCAAGTCTCAAGTCTTTGGTCACGAGTCCAAGTCTCAAGTCTTTGTGGGGTGAGACTTGATCAAGTCTTTGGTCACGAGCAGAGTTGGGTTGCTGAGTTACTGTAATAATATTACTTTGTCGGTAACGGAGTAGTGTAACGCGCTACTTTTATAATTTAGTAATCACACTACAGTTACTAACATTGCCCCGACACGCGTTACTTCGTTACTTTCTAAAATCAGTCATAATCAAACCTCAACAAACACCTGCAAAGAACACATGCTAAGGTGAAGCTAACGCACATAGCTGTTGTTTATTTATATCACACACGTAGTCTGTTCTTCTTCTCTGTTTTCAGGTTGTTGCCTGTTTTGAATGACGAATACACACTACCGCTGCCTGCTGGTAAGGAGAGTTATTGCCACTTACTCATGCGCAGTTCGAACGTGCTCGGCTGAAGTCTTTGCGGTGTGCTCCAGTCTGGCTCCAGTGCAACACATGGCCAACACGCAGGAGAACACGCTGACGCAACAGCGTGAGCAGAGATAGACTGCGCAAAATATACAGATAGCAGGAGACAGAGGACAGCCATGGTCAGATATGAAAACATTCATGTAATATGTAATATATTACTTTTTTTTAGTAACGACCCCATCTCTGGTCACGAGTCCAAGTCAAGTCTCAAGTCTCTAAAAAAATAAAAGTCTCATGTCTCTTCTGGTTGTAATAAGCCTTCTATCGTCTGCTGCTATCCAGTCTGTTAAGAATACTGCACAGCTATATCTAAGAAATTCAAAGCATTTACTGTGTTATTATCACTCCTATATCTATTAGCATACAGTATCAGTAATGATTAGTTGTTTGTTATATGATCACTTTAAACATGCTATTGCAATGCAATATGAGGAAAACATCACACTTTAGCTAAATGCAAACAACTTATAAGCAAAACACTTCAGAATCAGAAATCAGTAAGCAAGCAATTCACTAATCTTTTCAAATATTCAGTTACAAAGCAAGCTAAGTTAACATTACATAGCTGATGCTGAGCTAAACATGTTTGCTAACCGTCCATATGCGTTAATGTGACTGACCTCTCCGGGTGAGTTTTCAAGTGCCTGATGAATTTTGACGTTGTTGCGCCAGCATCCTTGATTTTGATATTGCAGACTTTGCAGTGTGCGCTCCTTTTGTTGGTGCCGCCGGCGTTTTGTTCGAAGTGTTTGTAGTTGAACCTAATTACAAGCGGTACAGCCGCAGGTGTGCCGCCGGTCGCCATTGTGTTACTACGAGGTAGTAACAGAGGCGCGCACCTCTGTGTAATGAGCCCGGCTAAAATAACTGGATGGCCTACCTGCCTGTCAGCCTTCCATCTGGGCACAAACTTATCTCGTGCCCTCATTGGTCATGTGCGCGTTCGTGTGTGTTGGAGGAGGCGGGCTCTATAAGGAAGTAGCAGCCTCTAGCAGATTATCTCCGGTTGTGTATTTTCAAATTCTAGCGATCTCGAGCCGGTTTCTCTCAAATGTACCTACCCCACCTTTAATACGCCAAAAATAGAAAACACAATGATTGTTCCCGAGTCCCAACACACGAGTCCAAGTCGAGTCTGAAGTCTTTTGGTCACGAGTCCAAGTCAAGTCTGAAGTCTCGATTCTGTCTGTGTGTGCGATTTAAGTGCGACTCGAGTCTGAGTCGCAGACTCAAGTCCCCATCTCTGCACTCACACGTCACAGCCACACAACACAAACTGTGTCAAATCCCAGGGGCGGTCCACACATTTCACTAGCCAGGGGGCCCACTGATAGATGGAGGGATTTGGGTCCAATCGTTAAAGATTGGGAGTCAGTCACTGATTGGGCACCTACACACACATAATATGTCATGTACTCTATGTCACGTGACGTGTATCAAGTGAAAATGTGCACGAACGTAGCCGTTCTGCGCACATTGCTGTTGGTTGAGGATGATGAGGTAATTCTCATATCTCTGAGCTTCCTGCCGCGCTTTCAGATGTGCCATACTCACTCTGGGCAGCTCACAGATATGACGTAGGTTTAATGTCCACGTTCCGTCCCGTACCCATTTCCGTGATCGGCACGGGGTGGGCCCCTGCTCAAAAGGAAAAACCCCCCGCAGGACTTGAAACGCCCCCTTGATAAATACATTTAATTATAATGAAACCAGCTGCAATGGATCATGGATCCACCAGGGGGAGCCGTGAAAAGCTGCCACACTGAAACTCATGTGAAATAAACAGCTGATCTACAGGTATCTGATATAGCGGATATTTGTTAAGATCCATATATGTCACGGATAGGATCATATTCTGTGCTAAGTAAGAGACATGTAATCATTTACTAAACATCACCATGTTTTTATTTAACAAAATAATGTTTAATTCACGTTGGCGTAACTTACGCCGCGTAAGTACAAAACCATCGCTATGTTTTTAGATCAGGAAATGCATCCAGGATGAAACAAACGATGTTCGATCGTCATCCTCACATTCATTTAATGTATCATATGTTCGCGAGTTGAAATGAATGCACTACATTTAATCCACGTGAGTTTACAACAACAACAATAATCGCTTTGTTTTTATATCACATCCGACCGGAGGAAAATGCAGCGGCTCTCACTACCGATCCCACGGGCAAACAATAATATGTACAGCGTTAATAGTTTACTGTATTATTAGTGTCTAATATTACTGCTATAATAATCACACATTGAGTTGTTGAAATCAGACCGACGTTTTTTTTAAACGCTCTGAATGAAACGGCAGCTCTCAGGTGATCAGCTGTGTGTTTACACAATAAAATATGCATAGTAATTTAATACCTTCCAACACACATTGTAAGAACAGTTCTGTTTCATATGAATGTATCCACACATCCACAAATTTTGCCCTCAGTGCACCAGATTGATGCATTTAACTTCAATTTAAATAAAAACATCTTCTGTTGTAACAACAATAACATTATAAATAGTAACATAGCATGGTATTGCACATTTACTGTAGCTTTGAGTGTTACTGGCCTGAGATTTTTTTATTACATGAATGAAGGTGACTGAGGCTACTGTTACTGGATTTTGATTTATTGTATCGGCTTCATGTCGCAATATATTCCCGAAGTCTGAAATGCAAAACATTTCCACATTAGGGCAATTCACCCTACATTTAATCATTTTGTTTGTTTTTAACGAAATAAATGTGCTTTAATCCATCATGAAATTAATGTAGGCTATTTACTTAGTACATATCTGACATAAACGATTAACACACTGTTCATACTGCTCACAGGCTGATATCTAGTGTATTCATACCCCTCACTGTTTATTCATCATTTAATTCATTATATATTTTATTCTGTAGATTGTGAACATTACTTTTCACTTTACTGCTTGTTGCACCTGGTTAGAAGCTAAACTGCATTTCGTTGTCTCAGTACCTGTAATCTGTGCAATAACAATAAAGTTGAATCTAATCTTGAGCAGGAACAAATGTATTTACTTAGTACATATCTGACATTAACGATTAAACACGTTTGTGCATTCTTTATGAATGCAAACCGAGTCAACCAACCCCCCATGTGTCCTATGTGTATGTTGGGGACCCTTTGTTTAAAACTAATTGGCCATCGGAATGTGTGGAGTCACATTCCACAGCTCTCCCCCCTCCTGTGATCCCCCGCACACAGAGAGAGAGGGAGAGGGAGATCGCTCTTCTGGAGTGAAGAGAGCGGAAATAATGATATTGCAAGTTAGAAACGTAAAATGCATTTTGACAGACACTTGGGGGAAATATGCTGCATTTTGAATGTCCGATAGTCCACCATTAACACCTTAGTCCGTCTCGTCTCATCAACGAAAACTAAATATACATGACATACTTTGTTTTAATAGATTTCTCATGAGAGCAAAAGGAGAATATCCGTGTGTAAGAGTGAAAATGTATGTATGTAAAAGGAGAATATATGTGTGTAAGAGTGAAAATGTATGTATGTAAAAGGAGAATATATGTGTGTAAGAGTGAACATGTATGTATGTAAAATGAGAATATATGTGTGTAAGAGTGAAAATGTGCTGCATTTTGAATGTCCGATAGTCCACCATTTCCACCGGAAATATGAAACATTTAATAAAAGTGAAAAACAATGAACAAGACTTAACGTATTCATCATAATTAATTATATTTATTTCGTTTGGATGTAGGATTTTTGACTTTGTTTAGAGCAGTGATCTTCTACTATATGAACATGTTGGACCCAAAATCACAAAAAAAACGTAAAAACAGATTTTGAAAATGATTTTATTTTTCATAACACAAACATACACAACGAAACCATTTAAAAGCTGGAAATATATACATGGGATGTGACTATGATAATGTGAAAGTTTGATTGAGGGAGCATGGGATTTCATTCTGATAAGGCAAAAGTGTTATTATAAATATAATACAAATATATATATATACACATTATGTAAAACAATCTGTTTTTTCTGTCTTTATCTGTGCCACGCTTCAAAGCGGTTTCAGTCAACTACGACACAGAGGGCAACATCACAGATTCCTCCTCCTCCAGGTCAAAAACAAGCTTAAAGCTTTACTCACGTTCAGAGTTCTCTTCATCATAGTTGAGTCTTCAAAACTCAAAATATATCTAACTATATCTAAATTCTCAATGTTTGTCTGTCACTTTACTTCAATCACAGTCTCCCGCAGCCTCTCTTCGTCTCCCGCCGCCTGTCTTCGTATATCTTCGTCTCTCTCCATTTCCCGCCGTCTCTCTTCGGTTCCCGCCGTCCCTCTTCGTCTCTTTTCGTCTCGTTTTGTATCACTCCGTTTAACTGATTACCTCACCCCCTCCCTGGTAAATACATCCTGTTGAGCAGAATCTACAGTTTCCAGTAATTTCCGTTTCGTAAAATGATAAAATTCGGCGAAGATATTAAAATATGTGCTTCCATTATTCATACTTCTGAAATATATCTGTATTAACTTTATATCATCATATGTCCGTGTTTATTGGGTATTTTTGCATGAAACAAAGACTGGCATATAGTTTCAAGCCAGTACTTTCGACAGAAATACACATATACATCCTGTTGAGCAGGATCTACAGTTTCCAGTATTTTCCGTTTCGTAAAATGATAAAATACGGCGAAGATATTAAAATATGTGCTTCCATTATTCATACTTCTGAAATATATCTGTATTAACTTTATATCACCGTATCTCCGTGTTTACTGGGTCTTTTTGCATGAAACAAAGACTGGGATATAGTTTCAAGCCAGTACTTTCGACAGAAACACACGGCAATGTTGTCCGGACTGTTGTTTTTATGCGGCACCGGCTTGAACAGGTCATGTGATCTGATCACGCCGGCATGACGGTCGACTCCAAAGGGTTAATATTAAATACATATAAGTATTTTTACAACTTGTATTTAGAAATACTCTGTTGTAATTATTGATGCATTGTTCATCCATTCAATGTGGCATCTGCTATAATGGGGTTAATGTATGATATTACTTAAAGGAGACCTATCATGCTATATTTAAATGATATAGTGTATGACCATACCTATATAAGGTATATTTATACATTTTATTTTTCAAAATACCAAACAGATCATTTTTTAGACGTTTCGCTCATTTTCGCTTTATTCCAAGCCCGTCTTTGAAAATTCTGAGCAGCAGCTGACCACGCCCCCCTGCAGAAGAGCAGGCATGAGCCGGCGAGAGTCACGTTACCGTGCTTGCTGTGATTACGAGTGTCGAATAAACATGTCATCTCAGAGCAATGCATGTGTTCAAGCATACTATCAATTTGATCCAGAAACTGACCCTGAAGCAGCGGAGGTTTTGGTGGAGGTGCAAAAATCTCGGTTGCAGCAGGACGTTTCTGAATGGTTAGCTGACAAGCTGTTGTCCCTATTTATTTTACTCTGTTACGATGCTTGCTCCTTATTCCGGCTAATTAGCAAGAATGCAATGTGTACAGTTTGTAACGCAAAAACAGCGATATATATATATATATTTATAAAGGGAGACATTCATATTTTCAGCATATATACAATGGCCTCATTGCGTTTAATAGTTTACAGTCCTTTTCTTCCAACATCCTGCAACAACCGTTGGAAAGTTGAATAACTTAGGATGATAAAAAGTATAACTCCAACAACACCTCAGTTGTCAGCAATGTGTGTAGTTTCATGTGTTTTTAAAAGCTCAGTTATTGACTTCTTTGTGCAAATTGCGCCACGATGCCTTCTGAACGGAGAATGTGTGCTGCATGGAGATACCACAGGTAACATTTTTGATAGCTTTACTAAGTTGTCTGTTTAAATACATTTTTCACATGTCATTCAATATATGTTTATCACAATGTGTCAAGACGGATGCAGTAACTTGAGGATTCTGTAACCTGTATGGTGGACCATCCTGGATTGGAGCCTGTGTGCCTAAATGTGTTCTCCCTGCAGAATGCGTTGCATATTTACAGAGCTGAACATGGTGGACTACAGTTGAGACAAATAGAGCAGTGAGTGGTTTGTTTGTTTTGACTGAAATTGTAAAACGAATGCTAATATTGTTCATGGAAATAAATACTGGTGTATATGGCTTTATGCAATCTTTCATTCTGTCATTGTACATGTACTATTATATTATATACTACACAGCAATGGCATAACACACCCATGTGTACGACAAAAAGGTCCACACACACACACAACCTTATGCTTTTGAAATCAGAATATTCTTTACCCATCCAAACATGAATAATCACGACACATTTTGATATCAACTTGGAACTTTATTGTCAAAATCAACGGTTAAAAAAACCCATACAAAAAAACTAAATGTAGCCTACTTGTATTTTGTATAAATGACACTAAATATTTTTACAGAAGCTTTGTGAGTTTCCTGATCCGTGAAATGTCGATGTTGGGTTCAGACAGCAGCCAAATTGAACCGTGTAGCATACCCGGCGATGACCTCCTCCCTGTCAGGTCGCTCATAATGGTGCAGGGTCCACAAAGACTTGGTCGAAGATGAGGTCCATCAAGTTGGCCACGTAGGGCTGTGCAATGGTAAAAAAAAGCACAACAAAAAATGTGGTTTAGATTAGTATATGCATGTAAAAAACTGAAACTTCTTTCTAATTTTTTTATTTTATATTTGTAAATAGTTGTATAATAAATATTTTAAACACTTACGGAATGTGGGGTCAGTCTTTACTGGTTTTGCTCTGCATTCTTCCTGGCCTTTGGGAACTGCAGTTAATTAGTAAGTATGTGAGGTGCTGGCCTGTAAAGAAGAACACATAGTTAGAACAAAATCATCTCAACTTAGTATTCAGGATGAGAAAATACTATTTGGATAAATATAGTCTGAAATCCCAAAAGATGGGGCTAAAACTCTCTATTTAGCAAAACTCTCTATTTAGCAAAGCTCTCTATTTAGCAAAGCTCTTTGCTTAGCCTTTTCCAATCTGAGTTAGTTTTGAACCGTAACGTGCATGCTGTGTTTCTGACTCAATGCAGGTGATGTGTTGGAGAGGGGCTAAGCTCAGTAGACTGACTGTAATGAGTGCTAGCCACTAATTAGCCTGTTGCTAGAGGTAAGGCCTTGTCAACAACAACAGACCGACGGGGCTTTAGCTCAGTTTTACTCGTGGTGTGTGTCCCCCCTCGCATACATACACAGTGTTGTATCCTAACACACCCCCATTTATATTCATGTGCGCAAACAAGTAAACACACAAAAGCTTTTACATATAACGCTGCAAAACACGGCATGTCTCATTAGCGTAGCTTAGCTTACAGATCGATGATATCTGATCGTTCTTACAGATTACAATCACAAAAGCGTTTACATATAACGGTGGAAAAAACGGCACTTGCCTACAGAAGATTACATTTGTTATTATAACTTACTCAATATGATTGTAGAGGATACAAAATACTAATAAATAGGAGAATAAATACTTGTGTTATCGCCTAGGGCGTGGCTTTACAGCCTTCACACAGATCGCCATTACGGCAGTATGTCTGAACATGTTAGCAAATGCCTGATAATTCAAATGACAAAGCAAAGACTGCGGAGCGTACAAAATAAAATGCTACAAAAATATATAAACACCTAATCGATTACTATTTGGGTTTGAGGCGACATTGATACGGCGAAGCTACATGCTACAAGCTAGAGATAGCTTTATCAGGAAAAACACCGCTAAATAAAAACTTACAGCTTCAAAATTGGATGTGTCCTCACTGGCCTGGTCCCGGATGGTTGGTATTGATCCCGGGTTTAGCATTAGTTTGGAGGCATATCCGTGTTGGACTTGAGAGAAGTTAATAAACATGTCCGTGGTAAAATGTTTGGAACACACAAACAGAAATCTTCCGTGGTCTTCTGGCACATGTCCCTTGTAAATGAAGTCTAGCCACAGATTCATTTCTTTTTCCACTGATGGCATTGCATGCAGTCCCCTGTCCCGAGTCTTGCAGCCAACAACAGCACAACGTTTAACTGGCTTAGACATCCTGGCAAGAGCAGGCAAAAACACAGATGTGACTGGGGTGTTGATTATTTAGCCTGCCGATAGCCCAGAGCCATTTAATAGAAGAGTTACGACATCTCCGTTCACTCCAATGGACCACTTTTTTACAGCAATGGCGGATCGTGGAGCCTCTCAATCGTTCCCCGGAAGTTAGCGCCAAGGCTGGCAGAGCTGTGGAGTTGCAGCATAATACACCGTTCGTGACGGACTTTTAAAGGTAAGAAGAAGTTTAAAGATGTATATTGCGGATATTATCAGTACATCTGATTCAAATGAACATGTGTATTAAAGGATGTCAGTGGATTATCCCTAAATTAGTAGATTTAGGGAACGTTTACAGATAACAGATTAAGCTAGCATACCGAAGCAAGTTAGCAACACACGTTGAACAGCCTTTTAATTGTAAATTCCGTTCTCTCTATGTCATTTCGTCCAACATGTTGAATTAGAGAAGAGGGGCTTCTAAACGGGATTGTATGCGGGGTGGAGGGAGTTAAATATTAGATAAATATAACTTTGGTGCGTGTAAGAGTGAGTGTTTTTAGCAGAGCCATATTGTGTCCTTGTGATTCTGTTGATTATTACCTGTTTGTATAATGTTGCAGCCCAGCTGATTCTGGATTGATGGCAAAGGGAGAGGGACTTAAGTGAGAGTGAAAACACAAGGTACGTTTAATACTACTGTTTTATATAAGTAAACACGTTATCTCCCCAAGGCAATAGGTGTGCTATATAGGTGTGTATAACCCTTTCTCCTGTCTGTTGCTCCCTCTCTCAGCACAAGAACCAGAGGGGGATTCAATGGAGCCTGAATACCTGCACTGAGACCCTCACCCTGCACCCTGAGTCTCAACTCTCAGTGTTTTTCAAGCCTTTCCCTGTTTTTTTGTATTAAACAAAGCATTAAGCTTTCCCAATGGTGTGGTTTTCGTTTTGTGAAAAAGTGCAAATGCAGTGTTTGTATATAAATCACATATTTTGTTGCTGTTGGTCGTGAAATTGCTCCTGCTGACTTGAGCCAGCCATTTTTTCCTCCGCTCTGTGTCAGTGGGGAAGCCGTACATTCGTACTCCTTTCTCTGAGCGATTTGAGCATCCCCAGGCAGCACAGCAAACCATGGTGGCGACTAGGAGGCAGCACAGCAAACCATGGTGGCGACTAGGAGGCAGCACAGCAAACCAGGACAACACAGAGGAAAAGGCACCGACAAACTGCATGATATGCTCTTCTATGTTTATTGAATTCCATGTATTTGCAATGGATGTTCCTAAAGCAACACATTTAACATCATCATCATATCCTGTCGGTCTCCTGTCCTTTCTGAAAGCCATAAAGACGACATTAGTCATTTAGATAACTTGTGTCCTCAATTACCAGGGGATTACTGAAACTACCATGAATTTAAGAAAATGGTAGAAATGAATCCAATCTGAATTTTAAAGCATTACTTTAGATCCCCTCCCTCTAAATGTATCAATAAACATTAGAAAGTGATCCTCCTGACTACCATACAAGTTTAAGAAGATAATATTGGTTTGAAAGAATTCAAAGCTATAAATAAACAGCAACAGGCTCTTTAACCAAGGCACTGTTAGTAACATGTAAACTAGTTGTTCACACTAATCCTAATATTATCACTTAATATTAGCAAATTCGATTTTATTTTTTAAAACATATTGATGTAAATACATACACATATCGATTTGTTGTATAAATATTGCAAATCAAAACCTTTATTCACTAATAATTACCAAAAATCGTAGTTCTATCTCCTGTTATCAATACATTCACATTGCCCGCCATGAACTTCCGGGGAACGATCCCTCGTCTACATGAACCACGTGACGATAACCGTTTTTGGACTTCCGGTGTCGTAACTCTTCTATTAAATAGCTCTGCGATAGCCTATATGCGAATGAGAGGTTTGGCAATGCACGTGGCCGTGGCTCATTCCCCTGATAGGTGGAGAGTTGACCAATAAGCGGAGCACTTCTTTGTGACGTAGAAAAGTATTGGAATCTGGATCCGTTTTTTTCAGATCCGTTGCAGCCCCTTTTTTAGAGATTTGGCGAAGGAGGAAAATAGAGAGGGTTGTGTTTTCTGACACTTGGTGAGTTCCCTGGAACACCGGGGACACATATTCATGTATAAAAGACGTACAAAGGTGCATTTTGCATGATAGGTCCTCTTTAATAATACAATACATTATTATTTATGATATGATAATTACATTTTAGTTTTATTCATTTCTTATTTCATAGTTTCTCATTATTATTATTTGTATCGCTCATCTTATTTTTGATTTTATTAAAGGGAAATGGAAACACTTTTCAAACTACTTTCCATGCGACAATATTCCCATTAGGAAATGTATTTATCTAGTCTATTTCCAATGTAAACGATCGAGATACGCGAATTTACTTTTTGAAATACGTGCCTAATGACCATGGGCGCTTCCATTGCTCCGGGACTTTTCCAGTGACGTCACTGAGTGGGTACGGCTTCCTGGGCCAACGCTCAATAACAAACAACATGGCGTGCAATGCACCAGTAGTTTACATTACAAGAAAACGGTTTTCTTTTGGCGAGTAATATCATATACAATAAATATTACGATCAATATCCATTGTAAAATGAATAAACTACCGGAATATTATAACTGTAATTGGTGTTTCCTTTCCCCTTTAATCTCTGTGAATCTGTGCTGTCCTGTTTTTCACTCTCACCCTGTTGCTGTTTGAACTACTGAATTTCCCCACGGGATTAATAAAGGTCCATCTTATCTTATCTTAATGTATAAGTTGATTTACTTCAATCTACTGTACAATATTACAAGAAATATACTGCATAAAGCAAACTATATACTTTATTTGATCTAAAATATTGATGTTTCTACAACACCCATTGTGTATTTTGTGAATGAAGCGCCATCTCATGGTTAAATCCTGTAATTGAACAAATAGGGAAATTGGGCAACGCCCTCTAGCAATTTGGCAACACCCCCAGCCACTGGCATCCGCTGGGCCTTTGACTGGGACACACCCATTTGAGTCTGATCTGGAGTGCTACATCTGTAGATGTCTCAAATGCATTTTTTTTCAGTGTTCCGGTACACAAAGACAGTCAATTTTTGTTCACATTTGAATATAATGGTAAACCTTACACATTCACACGTTTGTGTTAAGGCTAAATGGTAAAAAACTCCAATATGTACAAAGAACAGTTACATTTTTGGGTCATGTCATTTCAGGAGAGGGGAAAGCGCTTTCAGATAAGCGTATTGCATCATTGGCTGCTCTGCCAAAACCTGTCACTAAGCGACAGATTATGTCATTCTTGCGTATGTGTTCATAACACACAGCTGTTGTTATGCTTGCTGTGATGTTACATTAGTCCGTTCTCTGCTTGTAATTATGCCGTTACAAGCTTCAAAGTTGTATTTATCATCTGAATTTGCCGAAACAAGTTTAATATTCTGAAAGCCAATACTTTGAAGATGTATAAGTCAGGTGTCTTGAGTAGTCAAAATTACCTACAAATCATTGTACACATTAGTACATATTATTTTCCACTTGTTACCATTGTGAATCTATTTGTATGCAGCTCTGTGTGATTTTGTAGCTACAATTCAGACTAATACACTACCAGAAGTGGAATAAGTACTCAGATATTGTAATTGAGTAAAGGAATAAGTACTCAGATCTTGTAGTGAAATTATAAGTACTCAGATATTGTACTTGAGTAAAGGAATAAGTACCAGAGTGTTACAGTAACAGTCCTGCATTCAAAAGGTTCCTCAAGTAAAAGTAGAAAAGTATTATCAGAATATAGTGAAAGTAAAGACAGTAAAAGTAGTCGTTGTGCAGATTGGTCCATTTCAGAATAATATATATGATATGTTTTATAATGATTGATCATGAAAGTGTTCTCAAAGCTGGTGAAGGTGCAGCTAGTTTGAATGACTTTGTATTCTGCAGGGTAGCTTGTGGATTTACTCCAGGTGGAACTACAGTCTGATTTAACACTTAATTATATTTCACATCATTCATCCACATCTGTGAAGTAACTAAAGGTATTACATACATGTAGTGAAGGAAAAGTACACAATTTACCTCTGACTTATGTTCACTGCCAACCTAAAAGGACCTAAAAAAATAGTAATCAATAATGTATTGAAAAGTTATTTGCTGATTGTTTTTATATCGGCTCAGCCAGGTTATATGGGAGGCCCAGTCTACGTACACTCTAAAAACAAATGCCTTGGCTTAACAAAGAAAATCAAGGCAATAGGTTGCATCGATGGTTATTGAGTTAAGACAACTTCTATTGAAATGTTGTTAAAGCAACAAAGTTATTTGAGAAAGGGGAGAAGGCTTTTCCTCTACAATCAGAGGTGTTTTCAATTACCACTTACTTAATAATTGGTAGCATAAACACAAGTTTTTAAGTTGATTACTCTGAAAGTTCCAACTTGTTTTACCATATAATTTAAATGTAATCTTAAATTGTATGTACTTAATTACCACATGTTGAACATGAACACATGTTTTTAAGTTGACAACCATTTATAAATTAAGTTGCTCCAAATAATATTGTATTCAATAGGGTTGTTCTCTTAGCCTTTTCATGTTTTTGCCTTTAAAGAAAGAAATTAATTGATTCCACAACCAAAATATTAGGCAATTCACTTTTTATTTTTGAACTGCAGGTGTTTATTTCAACACATGATGTTTCAAAAGGAGAGACTTCATTTAGTTTGAACATTGCCTGAAGACGGTTGACGAACTTCTCATGGTGTGCACACCTAGACCGGACTTAAAAGACGTTCCTCTGACCAATGCTGACCTCATTTTGTATGTTGATGGTCTGCCTCTCGCGACCAAGGGGGCACTAATCGGGTGGGTTTTTCTGTTGTTTCAGATTCTGCTGTACTCCGTTCTGGACCACTTCCATGTCACCTATTAGCACAAGCAGCAGAGCTCATCGCACTAACTGAAGCCTGCACGTTTTCAGAAGGCAAAACCGTGACTATTTACACTGACTCACGATATGCTTTCGGGGTAGTACACGATTTTGGGGCTATTTGGAAGTGTAGACAATTTCTGAAATCTGATGGCAAACCAGTGCTTAACCATGCACTGGTTGCAGGCTTACTAGACGCCATTTTGCTCCCATCTGAGGTTGCAGTCTGTAAATGTGCCGCACACTCAAGCAGTACAGACCCAGTTTCCCTAGGAAATGCGTCTGCTGACTCAGCCGCAAAGGCAGCTGCTCTGATTCCTCTCGCACCTCACGCACACTCATTTGTTAAAATCCCTGTCTCCTCCTTCACTGACAAAATGTCATCACTGACTTCCATGCAGCAGCTAGCTACGCCAGTTGAGAAGGCTCAATGGAAGGCTGCCGGGGCTGTTTTTGACCCAACCTCCAGCATCTGGGTGGGTCCAAATTCCAATCCATGTCTTCCAAGACATTTTTTCCCTCATTTCGCTAAGTTGACGCATGAGTTGGATCATGTGTCAAAAGGAGGGATGTTAGAGTCTATTAATCAGGAGTGGTTCACAAGGGGGTTCACAGTAACAGCTCAAAAGCACTGTGAAGCATGCCTAATTTGCATTATGCAAAATTCTGGTAGACCAGTAAAGGTTACAGGACCCGGAGCACATCCACATCCCACCAGGCCATTTGAGCACCTAATGCTGGACTTCATTGAGCTTAGCCCATCAGAGGGTAAGAAGCACTGTCTGGTGGTGATCGACATGTGGTCCAAATGGGTTGAAGCTTTCCCAGTAAAAGCACAGACAGCAAATGCTGTGGCAAAGGCACTACTGAGCAGGCTTGGAATTTCGTCATTTTAGGGGCAAGGCCATTTGGCCTTCCCGTTCACATGTTTTTTAAGGGCACAAAGGCCACATGACAGGGCACAAAGGCTGTTTGGTTAAATTACGCTGGTCAATCAACATACAAACATACAAACGGTTGAATAGCAATAGTGTTTCTTAAACGGTATACGTTAAGTTCAGCCATACACCACATAAGTCAGTGAGGGGTAGACAGTAAGGGTAAAATTGTATTGTCACTGGCCACACCATTGTAACCACTGGCCCAGAGCATTTGTCCACCAAAAAAAAATCGACTAATAATGAAGAAAATTAACACATTTGTTGCAATAATTTATGCACTAACTACATTACTACAACATTTTAATCATCAGTTCTTCCTCATTTTCCTCAATTGTTCATATTTGGTTTATTAAAATAATGATATTGTGGTCATTGTTAAAAAATTTCTGCTATTATTATGAGTATTATTATTTGTATAATGCACTTTCTGCCTTCCTGTCATTAGGAGTTAGAAATAGACTACTGCAACTCCCTCCTGGCTGGTCTACCTGCATGTGCCATCCGACCTCTGCAGCTCATCCAGAATGCAGCGGCTCGTCTGGTCTTCAACCTTCCAAAATGTTCCCACACCACGCCGCTCCTCCGCTCCCTCCACTGGCTTCCGGTAACTGCTAGAATCCACTTCAAGACACTGGTACTTGCGTACCATGCTGCGAATGGATCTGGCCCTTCCTACATCCAGGACATGGTTAAACCGTACACCCCAGCACGTGCTCTACGTTCTGCATCAGCCAAACGGCTCGCTGCACCCTCGCTGCGAGGGGGACCCAAGTTCCCATCAGCAAAAACACGTGGGTTTGCTATCCTGGCTCCAAAATGGTGGAATGAGCTCCCCATTGAAATCAGGACCGCAGAAAGCTTACACACCTTCCGGCGCAGACTGAAAACTCATCTCTTTCGACTCCACTTCGAGCGATAGAATGACTAACAAAGAACTGCTAACAGAGCACTTATATACTAATAAAGGACTGGCTTAGCCAGTTGAGCAGCACTTGAAACGATTGGCTCTTTGAAACCTGATGTTCTTATATGATTCTGTTTTCCTCAAGGTTGTGTCTTCCTGGTCGAATGTACTTATTGTAAGTCGCTTTGGATAAAAGCGTCAGCTAAATGCAATGTAATGTAATGTAATGTAATGGCTATATGTAATTGATTAGAACCTTCATTATCCTAAACTGGTGGAACATTTCGCCAATACCTTTATATTGTCTACTCTTCACTTACTTGTCAGCATAGGTCGGCATTGATGTACAGAGCAGACAGAAGACCTTGTTTATACTGGCATCATATTGAGAGGTGCAGTGACGCGTCCTGAAACCAGGAAGTAAGCTGCTGGTTCCCTCCACAAAAAGCAATGGAATTTCTCCACAGGGTTTTGGAAAATAGCTGGAAATAAGGTCTGTGGAAAACAAACCTGCTTGATAAATGCACGTTTTGTTCAGCCGGATAATCTCCACATGTCTACCCTACTTTTATAATTTTCGAATCATAAATCTAATCGATAGATTATAAAAGGGTTTTAGGACGCAGCACTGTAGCCAGCTCCCTGTCACTCCTTTAACTCTCCTCCGGTGACTTTCTTTTATTTGAAGATTGTTTTTTGCCCGGCGCTTGGCCGGTTACCGCTCGTATTAAAAACATTTTGGCGAATGGTTAGGTGGCGCGATAGTCTGTAGTGAAGAAGGAGCGCCCTCCCGCTCACCGGAGCCTGCTCGCGCTGTGCTCCGCAGCAAACAGCTGTTTGCAGGTCGAGCAGCAAACAGCTGTTTGCTTTTCCCCCCCAACAACGACAACCGACTCACGAAACGCTATGTTGTAGCGTTGATAAACGAAACAATTTAACTAAATTGCTAGTCAAAATACCAATACCACAGGACATTTTTTTTTACTTTTGACAGGGGCACAAAGGCCACTTTGGCCGTGAATTGCATTTTTTTTAACAGGGCATCACGGCCAAAGTGCGGGGCAACGACGGCCATGGCCGTCGTGGCCGTCGTGAAATTCCCACCCTGCTACTGAGGGAAATCATTCCTAGACAACCAGACAACAAGATAGGAGAATACATGGGCATGGACATCAGAAAGCATTGTGCTTATCATCCACAGAGTGGGGGTGGGGTGGAAAGAGAGAACGGCACAATAAAAAACAAACTAGCAAAATGCTGTGCAGACACAGGTCTGTCATGGACATAAGCTCTGCCCATTGTGCTGATGTACATGCGGATGCGGAAAAGAACACGGAGTCAACTCAGCCCATTTGAAATCCTTTTTGGGGCTCCTCCACAGATTGGACTCAAGGCTCCAGGATGTCCTCTTCCCTCCACAACTTTGTGTGAGGATGCTATGTTGTCATATTGTGTTAACCTATCATCCACTTTAGCAGACATCCGACGTCAGGTAGCCGCAGCCTTGCCTACCCCTGCCACTGGTCCGCTTCACCGCCTTCAACCCGGCGATTTCGTGCTGATCAAGGATTTCCGGAGAAAGAGCTGGAAATGCAATCGTTGGCAAGGTCCCTACCAGGTGCTTCTCGTCACCCAGACAGCGGTCAAGGTCGCCGAGAGAGCTACGTGGGTCCACGCCAGCCACTGCAAGGTCGTAGTCACAGGAAAGGAGAAACGATAGAAGCAGATGACAACAAGTGACGTGTCCAAGTCACCAACAGAGATGACAACAAGTGACGTGTCCAAGTCACCAACAGATGACAACAAGTGATGTGTCCTAGTCACCAACAGATGACAACAAGTGACGTGTCCTAGTCACCAACAGATGACAACAAGTGACGTGTCCAAGTCACCAACAGAGATGACAACAAGTGACGTGTCCTAGTCACCACCAGCACCACACTTGCACTACATACACCAAAACACACTACACACAAGGTGTCACGAGCGAGTGCCAGCTGAGCGGTTCCATATGCTCTCTGGTTCCTCGTTTGTGTTATCGGTGTGCGGAGTCTGACTGTCCGTGTCACGAAATCGACCGAGAGAATACACTCACACACACCATGGAACATTTCCCCCTCGTGATGAGGGCTCGGCTGGAGAGACGACAACGGTGACTCCTGTTGCACTTACATTCCCGACGCCACCAAGAACATCACTGACACCGTGCTGCATCTCAACGACCTGTTAGCCGACATGAAAGCGGATGACATATCCAATGCAGGTGGCTGGGACTGGTGGTCCTGGCTTACATCAGGCGGGTGGGAAGCATGGCTGGCTAGGATAGTTACACCCCTGGCGATCATTTTTGGCCTATTAATCAGTTGTACCTGTTTGATTATCCCAATACTGAAGAAATGCGTTTCCAGCATGGTATCCTCAGCTTTCGTTCAGTACACTGCTATTCCATTACACAACAATCCTTTGCGCCACAGTGAGATAGACCAGCTAGAATCAGAAGAGTCTGATTCCGACACTACAATATAATCATGTGTACCCTCCTCTCTTATGCTTACATTATATTGGAGTCTGTCCTCCACAAAAACAGCCAGTTTTCTATGATATATTTGTGATGTGTTTACTTAAACCAGCGATGGAGTGTATTCATTGATGTGTTATATCAGTCTATCCTGTCATTTGTTTTTTTTATTGATCAAGTTTGATCAAAAGGGGAGAATGTAGTGGACATTTTTATTATATTCTTTTATACTTAAACCAAATGCTTCTCATTTCCTGAGATGTGCTTTCTTTCTTCCTTTCCATCTCTCTTTTGGGTTTATTCCCAGGCGCTTCAAGGCCACAGAGCCGCTTTGGCTACTGGGAGACTCACACACAGTCACACAAGAACTTCCCTACTCTGAGAACCGTTATGCTATCTACAGCTCAAGGACAGAAGATGTCTAATAACAATGTGGCCGTGTGAAGACAGATTTATAACGTTCCCACTCTTTTTCTATATAAGCTCTGCTATCACATTGTACTGCGCACACTCTCGCAGACTATTCTATGCTCTGCAAGACCTGTGTCTATTTTTATTGTATCATGTATTTGAAGCTTCAAATAAATAACCACAAAGACAGCTCTGTTCGATTCACCATTTATTTGTTTTGATCACTTTGACTTGTACTCTCCAGCCGTGTTGGGTCCTAGATTTCCATAACAGTCCGCCTGGACTTTATTTTTCTAAACCTCTCTAAAAAGGTCAAACTTCACTTGTTTTGCATCAATCTTGATACAGGATGGTTATTATATGTTATAATTTGGATTCCTAAAGCTTTTAGTCACTAATGGTTAAACCATCAACATGTATCTTAGAGCCAATTCCAACTAAGCTGTTAAAGGAAGTTTTTCCATTAATTAACACTTGTTTACAGACCCGGCGTCATGGGCGGGCACCATGAAAAATGATTTTAAAGTAAGCAAAATAAAGTCCGCCAACTCGCGCGGAGTAAATTTCACAGACAGCAGTAAATACCGAAGACTATAACGGTTTGAAAACTTTTGTCACGTAGTGATCATCTTCTCAATAGAACATCTTTGATAATGTCTTCTGACCAATCAGAATCACGATGACGACGTGGTGTTGTTGCAGGAAGTCCCGACGGAGAATACGTTTGCTGTAGTACATCTCTATATACATCGATACAGCATTACGTGTTGATAGAAATCAACACGTAATGAAATAAGACCCCACGGTTTGATGATTGATAGGTGTGTGGGCTGTCTTTCATTTTGACACACAGAACAATGGGGGCTATCCACCCTTATCCACAATGTAAAGTAATTCTCACAGCCTCTTCCCTCTGTGAGGAGCAGCAGGTTCAGCTTTCAGAACAAAGTAACACAAAACTAAAATGGCATTCATTTTTTTTTTTAAATATTTCGTGTAGTAATAGATTTATTTATTTTTCTTCTCAAGAGAGTACCAGAATGTGTATTTTATGTTAGTATTTCAAAAAATCTCCTGGGGGAGAATCCCCCCAGACCCCTCTGCAGGGGTTGGGTTTTCAGCATGTCATAATCTAAACCTCACGCGTGGCGTTTCACTGTCAAGGGGAGCGTGTATGTAATTACATTGCAAAATACTGACTTGAGCCCCACCACTGTATGGGTTAGCCCTACCATAGATTACCCAACACAAATACTCTGGAGCCGCCACTGATTATGTTTATTGTTGTTATTTGTAGGGCTTTGTCCTAATATTTATTTTTGTTTTAAACTATGTTGAAAGATTAGTTTAATAGCATTTTTATTTTGCTATGCATTTCTGAATGAAAGGCTGTGCGCGAGACTGGTTTTTCGCTGGGTTGAGTCGTGTGGGTTTTTGAGTGAGATGCGGCACAGCAGCCTGTCAGTTTAGGCTTGCTAGGTTAGTTTGGCTATTATCATTTATATTTATCTGCAACAATGGATATCAGTAAGTGGTTCACACTTATACACATGAAAGGAATATGGCAACTCAGCGCCAGATGCAGGCACATTAGAAGACATCAGTTACGTTACCAACGAGCTAGCAAGCCAGCCAGGGACAAGGGAGGCATGGCAATTATATTTTGAAGATAAATTGACTCTCAAGCCGGCTCTCTCACATACTCCTGCTCTGTGCGCAAGCAGACCGCTGCACATGCTCTCTGCCTCGCTCAATCTCTCTCTCTCTTCATCGCTCAACCTTACTCCACCTCTCCACCCTGTGTGCGCTCAGGTTTGCCTGTGTGCTGCCCAAGTTGGCACAGCGTTACAAATGTGCCACAAAACCAACCAATGGATGTAGCCTATAATAAGACCGTCAACAGCCTTATGGCAACCTAACCCCCCCTTGACAAATCTCGAGTTTTCCCGGGAAATGTAAGTTTCGTGGTGGGCCCGCCCTGGTAAATCAAATGCCCGCCCAGAGACGTATGTCTGCCCCGGGTCTGCTTGTTTATTAAATATTATGAAAATGTCTTTATTATCAGGCTATGTTCCACAATCATTCAAAGTAGCAGTGATAAAACCGCTTCTTAAAAAGCACAACCTCGATCCAGAGGTTTTAGCCAACTATAGACCTATTTCTAATCTTCCGTTCCTCTCAAAAATGATTGAGAAAGCAGTCGCAAAACAGTTGTGTGATTACTTAAAAAACAATGATTTTTTTGAAGATGTTCAGTCTGGCTTTAGAACACACATAGAGACAGCTCTGGTTGAAGTCACACATTACTGTTACGACTGGAGCACACAAAAACTGATAGGACCCAAATGCACGACTCTAGACAAAAGATGATTCAAAAAAAGGTTTTACTGTGATGATAAAACAAGGTAATCCATTCACAAGGTTCAAAACGATCTGGCACTTGGCACAGGGAACACACAGAATATATACAGAAGCAAGGGACTCCACAGGTGCAAACAATAAGGGCGGGGCAGGTAATCAGGTCCGTGGACAAACAGGCAAGGTAGGAATCGAACTACCTGAAATGAGAAATGACAAAGTAAAACAGGAAATGGCAGACACGGACTTGACAATATAGACTCACAGAGAAATAATACTAACAGATCTGACGAGACACAACAGTACCCCCTCCTCTACGGCCGACTCCGGATGGCCCAGAGTCCTGTGGATTAAGTCTGAAAAAGTCCTTTATCAGTTTCTGATCCACAACAAAACTTGCTGGTACCCACGACCGATGTTCTGGACCGTATCCTTTCCAGTCTACAAGGAACTGTCGGCCGCGTCCTCTCTTCCTGACTGCTAGCAGTTTCTTGACGTCATATATCAGACCGCCGTCTAACATCCGGGGGGGAGGAGGAGGCTTGGATGGAGGAACCAAACGACTCTCCCGAACCGGTTTGACTTTGGCAACATGAAAGGTCGGATGGACTCTCAAGGACCTGGGCAGGCGCAGGCGAACAGCCACCGGGTTAACAACTTTCGTTATGGGAAACGGACCCACAAACCTCGGAGCCAGCTTCCTGGAGGCCACACACAGGGGCAGATCTCTTGTAGATAGCCAAACCTTCTGCCCGGGTTTGTAGGCAGGTGCCGGACGACGATGTCGATCTGCTGTCTTTTTCATGCGAGCAGCACTCTTCAGGAGAACCTGGCGAGCTCCTGCCCAGACTCTGTGACACCGCCTCACCAGGGCATGTGCTGACGGTACAGTCACTTCCTTCTCTACTTCCGGAAACAGAGGAGGTTGGTAACCATAGGCGCAGTGAAAAGGGGAGAGACCCGTGGCAGATGTAGGTTGGGTGTTGTGGGCATACTCCACCCATATCAGCTGCTTGCTCCAAGTTGTGGGATTCTGGGACACCAGACACCGTAAACACGTCTCCAGTTCCTGGTTGATCCTCTCTGATTGACCATTAGCCTGTGGGTGGTAACCAGATGTGAGGCTGGGAGTGGCTCCTATCAGGCTGCAGAACTCCTTCCAAAACTGGGAAACGAACTGCGGCCCACGGTCTGACACCACATCTCGAGGAAATCCATGCAGCCTGAAAACACGAGATAAGAGCGCTTCTGCTGTCTCTTTAGCAGAGGGAGATTTGGGCATGGGGATAAAGTGAGTCATTTTGGTAAATCTGTCAACAACAGTGCAAATGGTGGTGTTACCTGCAGAGGGAGGCAGTCCAGTGACAAAATCCAGCGAGATGTCAGACCATGGGCGGCTTGGAATGGACAAAGGTTGCAGTAGACCCATAGGAGACTGGGTAGAGGTCTTATTCCGAGCACAGGTAGTGCAGGCTGCCACATACTCAGTAACCTCCTTCTCCATTTTAGGCCACCAAAACCTTTGCTTTATCATGTACATAGTTCGTCTGATACCTGGATGACATGTTAATACAGATGTGTGAGCCCAGTGAATCACATCAGAACGGACAGATGGGGGAACAAAGAGACGGTTAGGGGGGCCACCACTGGGTACGGTTTTTCCCTCTAAAGCTTGATTTACCTTAGCCTCAATTGGCCATGTCACCCCTCCTATCACCTGAGTGGGCGGTAAAATGGACTCTGTCTCCTTGGAAAGAGCCTCTGGGTCAAAAAGCCTGGATAACGCGTCTGGTTTGGCGTTCTGTGAGCCAGGACGGTAGGAGAGAGTGAAGTTAAACCTATTGAAAAATAAGGTCCATCGTGCCTGTCTGGAGTTTAACCTCTTAGCCTTGCGTATGTACTCCAAATTTTTGTGGTCTGTCCACACAATAAATGGCTGTTTTGCCCCTTCTAGCCAGTGCCTCCACTCATCCAGTGCTACCTTCACGGCTAATAACTCTCTATTGCCTACATCATAGTTCCATTCAGCCGCAGTCAACTTACGGGAAAGGTAGGCACATGGATGGAGCTTACTGTCTTTCTCTGCCCTCTGTGAGAGGACCGCCCCGATGCCCTCGTTGGAGGCATCCACCTCCACCGTGAACTGCCGTTGGGAATCCGGGATGGTAAGTATTGGAGCTGTAGTGAAAACTTTTTTCAACTTCTGGAAGGCCTGGTCTGCCTGTGGGGTCCACACAAACTGAACAGAAGGAGAGGTGAGTACATGCATAGGAGCGGCAATAGAACTAAAATTCCTAACAAACTTCCTGTAGAAGTTAGCAAATCCAAGGAATTGTTGGACTTTTTTCCTGGAAGAGGGTGTGGGCCATTCAGCCACAGCGCTCACTTTAGCAGGATCCATCATTATCTGGTCAGGACCCAGGATGAAACCCAGAAATGAAGTGGAACTGACGTGGAACTCACATTTTTCAGCCTTAACATAAAGTTGATTGTCCAACAACTTTCTTAATACCTGACGAACATGCGAAACGTGTGAACCTTCATCACGGGAAAAAAATCAGGATATCATCAAGATAGACAAAAACAAAATGATTCAAAAATTCCCTCAACACATCATTTATGAGAGCCTGAAAAACGGCAGGTGCATTTGTTAGACCAAAAGGCATTACCAGATACTCATAATGTCCGCTTGGAGTGTTGAAACCAGTCTTCCACTCGTCCCCCTCCCGTATCCTCACCAAGTGGTAAGCGTTACGCAGGTCAAGTTTTGAAAAAACTCTAGCTCCTTTCAACAGTTCAAACGCTGAGGTCATAAGCGGGAGGGGGTACCTGTTCTTGATGGTTATGTCGTTTAGGGGGCTGTAGTCGATGCAAGGTCTTAGGGATCCATCTTTCTTCTCAACGAAGAAAAAACCAGCTCCGGCGGGAGATGACGAGGGACGGATAAGACCCGTTTTGAGAGAGCCGTCTATGTACTCTCTCATAGACTCTCTCTCTGGAGCTGAGAGAGAGTACAGTCTTCCCTTGGGCAAGGGGGACCCAGGCAGGAGATCGATGGCGCAGTCATAGGTGCGATGAGGAGGAAGGGATGTCGCTTTAGTTTTATTGAACACCTCCTTGAGATCTCGGTAGCAGCTGGGTACGTTCGAAAGGTCAGGGAAGTCTGAGTCTTGATTATCTTCATGTTCCCTGTCATTGTCTATAATGGGCTCTCTGACAATTTCAGCAGTCTTGCTCCTGAAACACGAATGAGAGCATTCGCTTCCCCACCCCAAAACCTTACCAGTCCGCCAATCAATGTGAGGGTTATGTTTGCACAACCAGGGATAGCCCAGAATTACTGCATGCTGTGCAGAATTAAACAGATGAAAAGTCATATACTCTGAGTGTTCATGATCAATGGTTATTTTAAGAGGCATGGTTCTATGAGTCACTTTGCACATGAGAGTACCGTCCAGAGCGCTAGCTTCAAGTGTCTGAGTCAATGGCACGGAGGCAATTTTCAAACGTTTAGCTAACCCCCAGTCCATAAGATTAGCGTCAGCTCCTGAATCTACAAGTACTTTCAAAGCTATGCTGTGCTCATTATTACTAACCTCAACCTGGGTCATGGATCGTGAAGGGAAATCTGCGGTTGTCAATCGGCTCACCAGCACCCTCCGTCTTACTGGTAAGCCCCGTCTTTTAACGGGCAGGCTCCCAGGAAATGTCCCTGCTTCCCACAGTAGAAACATAAACGCTCCCGGAGGCGCCGCTGCTTTTCCTCTGGAGACAGCCTGGCCCTTCCGAGCTGCATGGGTTCCTCTTCTGTGTTCCCCGAAGCAGGTTTCACGGTAGTAGAGGAATTGTGGGTCCGAAATCCGGGTCGTAGTGGAGATCGTGCAGGAGGTGGCGCTTTCCTGGCTTTCTCCCTCCGTCGCTCTTGCAGCCTAGTGTCTGTGCGTATAGCCAAGGCGATCATACTGTCCAAATCCGGCGGAAGATCAAGAGGAACAAGAAGATCCCGCACAGAGTCACTGAGTCCGCTCAAAAACATATCGTATAGTGCGTCTTCATTCCAACCACTGTCCGTGGCCAAAGTACGAAAATCAATGGCGTAGTCAGACACACTCTGATTCTGCTGGGAGATCTGTGTCAGGG
The DNA here is from genome assembly GCF_902827115.2 of Pseudochaenichthys georgianus. Lineage (NCBI taxonomy): Eukaryota > Metazoa > Chordata > Actinopteri > Perciformes > Channichthyidae > Pseudochaenichthys > Pseudochaenichthys georgianus. Next base: position 40,535,020 of record NC_047516.1, read on the forward strand.
CTCTGGCAGCTTCTCTCCCCGGTGTGGTTCGGTCAAAGATCTTTTTTATAGTCTCAGTGAATAGTTGGAGAGATTTACACACCGGAGACTCCCGTGCCCACTCCGCCGTAGCCCAGGCTTCCGCTCTTCCCGTGAGGTGGGACACAACAAACGCCACCTTGGCTAGATCACTGGGGAAAGCAGCAGGCTGGCAGGTAAAATGTAGGTCACACTGCGTTAGGAATGGACTGCAGTTACCGGACTCGCCCGAAAACTTCGCTGGAGGAGCAAGACGAATCATGGAAGCTGGCATGGAAAAAACAGCTGTAGGCTCTGGGGCCGGGGCAGCCACGTTGGAAGGAGCGGCAGGCACACTATCCAACCGTGTGAGTACATTATGGAGCTGTTCAGCCAGGTGATTAATTTGTGTTGTAACTACGCCACGAAACTCACTCTGGCTGCTAGTCAGGGTCATTACTCCCTGGTTTATGTCCTTCATTTCTTCCTCCTGCTGCCGCAGACGTTGAGCCTGAGAGCAGAGCGCTGCCCTCAGGGTTTGAGAGTCGGCTGAGTCCATTTGTTGGCCAGATCGTAATGTTACGACTGGAGCACACAAAAACTGATAGGACCCAAATGCACGACTCTAGACAAAAGATGATTCAAAAAAAGGTTTTACTGTGATGATAAAACAAGGTAATCCATTCACAAGGTTCAAAACGATCTGGCACTTGGCACAGGGAACACACAGAATATATACAGAAGCAAGGGACTCCACAGGTGCAAACAATAAGGGCGGGGCAGGTAATCAGGTCCGTGGACAAACAGGCAAGGTAGGAATCGAACTACCTGAAATGAGAAATGACAAAGTAAAACAGGAAATGGCAGACACGGACTTGACAATATAGACTCACAGAGAAATAATACTAACAGATCTGACGAGACACAACAATTACCTTCTAATAGCCTCAGACAAAGGACTTGTCTCTATTCTTGTCTTGCTAGAAATCAGTGCTGCATTTGATACTATCGACCATGATATCCTATTGCAAAGACTAGAGCACTTAGTTGGCATAAAGGGAACTTCTTTAGGCTGGTTTAGGTCCTATCTGTCTGAACGGTCTCAGTTTGTGTGTGTCAACGATGAATCTTTCATGCAAACCGAAGTGAGCCATGGAGTGCCACAGGGCTCAGTGCTTGGACCTATTTTCACATTATATATGCTTCCGTTAGGCAATATTATAAGGAATCATTCTGTAAATGATCATTGTTATGCGGATGATACTCAACTATATTTATCAATCAAGCCTGATGAAACTAATTAGCTAACTATAATTCAAGACTGCCTCAAGGACTTAAAAGCGTGGATGACTTTAAACTTGTTGTTGTTAAACACGGCCAAAACTGAAGTTATTGTACTCGGCCCAAAGAATCTACGAAATAAATTATCTATTATCTATGGATGGCATTAATTTGGCCTCCAGTGAGACTGTAAGGAATCTTGGTGTTATATTTGATCAGGAGTTATCCTTTAACGCCCACATAACATCAATTTCAAGGACCGCCTTCTTTCATCTATGTAACATAGCAAAAATCAGGCATATCTTTTGTCAAAACGATGCAGAGAAACTAGTCCATGCATTTGTTACTTCAAGGCTGGATTATTGTAACTCTTTATTATCAAGGTGTACCAAGAAGTCAGTTAAGTCGCTTCAGCTGATTCAAAAATGCTGCAGCACGTGTACTAACCAGAGTTAGGAAAAGGGACCTGTTCTGGCTGCCTATAGCACACAGGATATAATTTAAAATTCTTCTCGCCTACAAAGCCCTTAATGGGCAGGCGCCATCTTACCTTAAATAACTCATTATACCCTACTGTCGTACTAGGGCATTGCGTTCCAAGAATGCAGGTTGTTGGTTGTTCCTAGAGTCTCTAAAAGTAAAGTCTCTAAAAACCAGAGCCTTTTCTTATCAAGCACCACATTTGTGGAATCAGCTTCCAGTTTGTGTTCAGGCGGCAGACACCCTATCCGTTTTTAAGAGTGCGCTTAAGACCTTCCTTTTTGATAAAGCTTATAGTTAGGGGTGATTAGATTCAGCCCCTAGTTTTGCTGCTATAGGCTTAGATTGTCAGGGGACATCTTACTTCTTCCTTCTCTCTGTCTGTACCTGTCACAAACGAGCTGAGGACCAAAGTGCAGAACACGGGAAACCAGGGATAGTCGGTAATCAGCTTTATTGATGGCAATAGGCTGGTAGGAGACAAAACGGCAGATAGTAGGCAAAGGGCTGGTCGGGGACAGGCGAGGGTTCCAGGAGAAAGCAGGACGGGAGTCGCAGGTACAGCACGGGTCAGGGAGCAGGCGAGGCAGGCTGGTTAGGGACAGGCAGGGTCGAAACCGGGAGAGCAATCTGAAGGGTAATGCGGGAAAGACTGGCATGCTGCAAAGTACGATCTGGCACTGAGGTGAAAGTGAAGTGGGCCTAAATACTAATGGAGCTGATGGGTGCAACAGAGTGAGAGAGAGACAGGGTGTGACTACCAGGTGACTAAGGAAAGTTAATGCAGAAAATAGGTGAGTGAGAAAGCAAACTGTGACAGAACCCCCCCCTTAATGGACGGCTCCTGACGTCTAAGAAAATTTCTAGGAGAAAAAGAGAAAAAAGAAAAAGAAAAACTATATATATATATATATATATCTAAGAAGAATAGACAAAAACCCTACAGACAAAGGGTGGAAGGTGGAGGTATGGGGAAAGGCTAATACTCATCTGAGAATGCTCTCTCAGTTTCTCCCTCCTGGAAATCCTCGTCCTCCTCGACTGATGACGCTTCCCCCTCCCCCTCGACGAAGCCTCTGGTCTGTAGCGGACGAATGCCCCCTGGCTTAACGCCTGGTTGAGCGTGGGTCCTAGAAGGCTGCTCCGGGTAACGCAGGTGGAAGTCTCGGATGAGTTGAGGGTTGAGGATATGGCGAGCAGGAATCCACTGCCTTTCCTCGGGACCAGTCCACCAAATATTGAACCCCTCTTCCTCTGCGACGGGAACGGAGTAGACGACGAAGGGTGTAGGTAGGGCCCCCATCGATCATCCTAGGGGGTGGTGGTGGAGGGGCGGCGGGAATCATAGGACTCTCCCGGACAGGTTTAATCCTGGAAACGTGGAAGGTGGGATGGATCTTCATGTTCCGGGGCAAACTCAGTCGAACTGCTGCGGGGTTAATGACCTTGACAATCTCGAAGGGTCCAATAAACCTGGGTGCTAACTTTTTAGACTCCACCCGAAGGGGAATGTTCTGAGTGGAAAGCCACACACTCTGGCCTACCTGGTACACAGGTGCCTTGGTGCGTCGGCGGTTCGCTGATGTGGCGTACCGGTTAGCAGACTGAAGCAGAGTTGTTCGAGCCTGCCTCCAAGTCCTCCGACAACGTCTGATGAAAGCCTGGACAGACGGGCAGGTAACCTCCTTCTCCAATGCAGAGAACAATGGGGGTTGAAAACCGTATGCACACTGAAAAGGGGAAAGACCAGTAGCGTGGATAAGAATCAGTTCTGCCGTCTCCTTAGCTGACGGGATCTTAGGCAGGGGTACGAAATGAGCCATCTTACTAAACCGATCTACCACCGTCAAGATGGCAGTATGTCCGTGGGACGGTGGTAGACCAGTCACAAAGTCCAATGAAATATGTGACGAAGGGCGACGTGGGACCGGTAATGGATGAAGGAGTCCCGCTGGCGCTTGATGAGATGGTTTGTGCCGATTGCACACAGGACAGGCGTTCACAAACTCCCGAGTGTCAGCCTCCAGCGTGGCCCACCAGAACCGTTCTAGAACCCTCCCCTTGGTACGTTGAATTCCAGGGTGGCAGGAAAGTCTGGATCTGTGAGCCCATTGAAGCACCTCAGCCCTCAAAACCTGAGGCACAAACAAACGGTTGAGAGGACAAGAACTCGGACCGGGTTGGTCCACCAAAGCGGTCTTAACCCTCTCCTCAATCTCCCAAGTGAGGACGCCGATCACCCGAGGAGCAGGGAGAATAGTGTCCGGAATACCCCAGTTGTCTCCCCCCCTCTCGAACTGCCGGGACAAAGCGTCGGCCTTAACGTTGCGGGAGCCCGGGTGGTAGGAGAGGAAAAAATTAAATCGGGTAAAAAATAACGACCACCTGGCTTGTCAGGGATTCAGTCTTTGGGCCGACCTGATGTATTCCAGGTTCTTATGGTCGGTCCAAACCTGAAATGGTTGTTCTGTCCCCTCAAGCCAGTGTCACCACTCCTCCAACGCCAACTTGACTGCTAGAAGCTCCCGATTCCCCACGTCATAGTTCCTCTCCGCCGGACTCAATCTCCTCGAAAAGAAAGCACAGGGATGGAGCCTCTGGTTCTCCCCAGAACGTTGCGACAGGATGGCCCCCACCCCAACGTCAGAAGCATCCACCTCCACCACCAACTGACCAGCAGGATCTGGTACCTGCAGGATAGGAGCCGATGTAAACCGGCCCTTGAGGTCCTGAAAAGCCTCCTCGGCTGCAGGGGACCATCGGAACGTCACCTTGGACGAGGTCAGGGCGGTGAGCGGGGCGGCCACGGTGCTGTAGCCACGGATCAACCGTCTGTAAAAGTTGGCGAATCCCAGGAAATGCTGCAGCTCCTTCCGGGAATCAGGGACCCGCCACGAAGTAACCGCAGAAACCTTAGAAGGATCCATCTCCACACTTCCTTGACCCACGATGTAGCCGAGAAAGGCGACCGAGGAAGTGTGAAACTCGCACTTCTCCGTCTTGACGAACAGCGAGTTCTCCAGAAGTCTCTGGAGGACCGTCTGGACATGATGGACGTGTTCCTTGAGGTTCCTTGAAAAGATCAAAATGTCATCCAGATAAACAAAAACATAACGATCCAACATGTCCCGGAGTACGTCGTTCACCAATGCTTGGAAAACTGCAGGGGCATTGGTAAGTCCAAATGGCATCACCAGGTACTCGTAATGTCCTGAAGAGGTGTTGAAGGCGGTCTTCCATTCGTCCCCCTCACGGATTCGTACCAGGTGATACGCGTTTCGTAGATCCAGCTTAGTGAAGATTGTAGCCCCCTGTAGTAACTCGAATGCTGACGAGATGAGTGGCAAGGGATAACGATTCTTCACCGTGACGTCGTTCAGGCCCTGATAGTCAATGCAGGGTCTCAGGGTCTTGTCCTTCTTCGCCACAAAAAAAAAACCTGCTCCTGCGGGTGATGTGGAAGGACGAATAATTCCTGCAGCCAGAGAGTCATTGATGTAAGTCTCCATGGACTTCCTCTCTGGTGCCGAAAGCGAGTACAACCGGGCCTTGGGTGGAACTGCTCCTGGATGTAGCTCAATGGCGCAGTCATAGGGCCGATGAGGTGGGAGAGATGTCGCCTTAGCCTTGCTAAAAACCTCCTTAAAGTCCAAATATTCTGCCGGAACCCCAGTAACATCCGGAACCAGGTTCATATCCACAGATAGTTGAGGTGCGGAAGCCTGTTTGAGGCAAACCTGATGACAGGAGGAACTCCAACCTAAGATAGACCCAGTTTCCCAGTCAATGTTTGGGTTGTGCCGGCGGAGCCACGGATAGCCCAAAATCAGAGGGATTTGGGGGGACCGTAGCACATGAAACTGGATTGTCTCATGGTGGTTCCCCGACATGAGCATATGTACCGGCGTCGTCTGGTGTGTCACTGTTCCCAGTAGGTGACCATCCAAAGCATTAGCCGGTACCGGCTGTAGCAACCGAACCTGTTGGATGCCCAGCTGTAGTGCGAGCTCCTCGTCAATGATGCTGACATCTGATCCGGAGTCGATAAAAACAGCCAGAGCCTGAGATTTGCCTGTCAGGAGGAGTTGAGCATGGCACAAGGGTCTTAGATTGGGGATCAGCTCAGAGGTTTGGCCCACCAGTATACTCCCCATTACTGATGAGCTCTGCCTTTTACCGGACAACGGGAAACCATATGTCCAGCCTGACCACAGTAAAGGCAAAGATTACCTCTTCGATGTAACTCCCTCTCCTCAGAGGTAAGACTGGTACGACCCACTTGCATGGGCTCGGCCTCCCCGTACCGTGAGTCAGAGTAGGAATGGGAATTCTCCGCCGAAACCGGAAGTCGAAATCTCCCAGAAACCGGAAGTTGTTGTCGCGAGCAGCGGCCCGCCGCTCGCGTCTGTTGCTCTCCTCTCCGGGTCTGGATTCGTCTGTCAATCCGAGAGGTGAGCTCAATCAACCCATCCAAGGAAGCAGGGAGATCATAGGAAACCAGCTCATCTCTCATATAATCCGCTAATCCTCTCAGAAATGCGTCACACTGCGCCGGCTCGTTCCAGCTGCTGCGGCGGCTGCTGGTGCGGAAGTCAAGAGCGTAATCCACCACCGTGCCGGAACCCTGGCTCAAACTCAGCAGACCCCCGGCAGCGTCGGGACCCAGACGAACGGAACCGAACACCTTCCGCATCTCCGCGGAAAATGCAGCAAAAGAGGCGCAGGCTGACGTCTGCTGCTCCCACTCTGCAGTTCCCCATAACCGGGCTCTTCCCGTCAGATGATTAATGGTGAAAGCTACACGAGCCGCCTCGGAGGCGAAGGTGTGGGGCTGCAGTGAAAACAATATGGAACAGTTTGTGAGAAAAGGACTGCATCCCTCCGGCTCACCAGCGTAGCGTTCCGGCGTTCCCACACGAGGCTCCGGAGCGTATCCCGTCGGGCCCGGGGCTGGAGCGGGCATCGGAGCTGCGGGCGGAGGGGCGGTAGCAGCCATGGTAGCAGTTAGCTGTTGTACCGTGGCGCCCATCTGTTGCATCTGGGAGGTAAGGTAATCCAGCATTTGTCCCTGGGTTGAGGTTGTCTGGTGGGTCTCGGTAGCTAAGGTAGCTATCGTGACCTCCTGTCTTTGGATGGCATCCTCAACCCTTTCAAAGCGGTCTCTAGGAGACCCGGTGTTTGCTTGGTCCATTTCTGGCCAGATCGTTCTGTCACAAACGAGCTGAGGACCAAAGTGCAGAACACGGGAAACCAGGGATAGTCGGTAATCAGCTTTATTGATGGCAATAGGCTGGTAGGAGACAAAACGGCAGATAGTAGGCAAAGGGCTGGTCGGGGACAGGCGAGGGTTCCAGGAGAAAGCAGGACGGGAGTCGCAGGTACAGCACGGGTCAGGGAGCAGGCGAGGCAGGCTGGTCAGGGACAGGCAGGGTCGAAACCGGGAGAGCAATCTGAAGGGTAATGCGGGAAAGACTGGCATGCTGCAAAGTACGATCTGGCACTGAGGTGAAAGTGAAGTGGGCCTAAATACTAATGGAGCTGATGGGTGCAACAGAGTGAGAGAGAGACAGGGTGTGACTACCAGGTGACTAAGGAAAGTGAATGCAGAAAATAGGTGAGTGAGAAAGCAAACTGTGACAGTACCAGGCCCGGCTCCAGGATGAAATGACTGAGGGGGCTGTTAAAATATCCGAGGGGGAGATTGTTTTTCAAAACAACGAAAAATACTTGCAATGTAATGATTTGACACATCAAGCTTTTTTCCTTCTCACTGCTCTACATTCTCTTTGCTTCTTTATTTTTATTCCGGATTTACCCCTTTGATTCTGTTCTTTTCCTCTGATCTTTAATAATAGATAGTTGATAGATACAGTGCCTGCACTTTGGTTAACAGACTAACATTGATTTCTTCAATTTATAAATTGACAGGCTCTGTGATTATACCATAACCTTTTCTCCTCTATCCCTTAACTTGTCTTCCTATACAGATTTACTTACTTAGCCAGGTCAGGATTAAAGAAACATTAATCTGGTTGATCTTTTATTTTCAGGATTGAATGTTCAAATCAAGGCCTAAATCTGGCATTTCATAAGAAAGTGACTAATATATAAACCAAATGTAATATTGGATCAAACACTACACCAAATGGACAGACACAGATTAAAAATACAAATATAGTCCCCTGGTTTGTCTCTAGAATCTAAATGCCATGAGAAAAATCAAATCAATGTTCCAAAATCCGTCGCTGGATGTCGCTCATTGTACCAATATGGTTGATATAATACATAACATATTATTATTCTAGTAAAAGGGCTCACTTTGGCAAAAACCTGATCCATACAGGCAGCCCTAAATAATAACAAGTAACCATCATGTGTGATGCTATCTGAAGTTGTCTGTCTTATTTTCTGTTGATGTCATATTGTTTTCACCAGGGCCGGCCCTTGGCATAGGCAGTATAGGCGAATGCAACATCAACCCATCGGGGGCGCCGAAAATTGGGAAGAACAATTACATTATTTTTTAGCTGCCCGGATTATAACAGACAAAGACTCATTCTGAAAACTGGAGGAAAATAATTATTTAAAGTTATTTAATAATTGTGACATTTATTGTACTTTTTGATGGATGAATGATGCTCAAAGTGAGGGGGCAAATAATACAACTGAGGGGGCAATGCCCCCTTTTGCCCCCTCGTGGTGCCGGGCCCGGTCTGTACCTGTGTACTCTCATGTTCCGAATAACCCAGCTTCCCCAAATTTCTTTTTGGTGTCTATCACGATCCTGAGTCGTGGCTGATCCTGTTGCTGTGGTCCTGGATCATGAGTCCTGGATGGATATCCTTGTGGATTCATCTTCTTATTATATGGGAGTCACTCCTCAGTTTATACTGTGTTTTCACGTTTTCATACCATTCAATTAATGTATAATTTAGTTACAAATATGTGATATATCTGAACAACAAAGTGGTCAAAAAAATTACTGCAAAGAGCCACATCAGACACACAGTCACTGATACCGCTTGTTTCAGTTTTTTGTTTTCTGGAGACAAGATTTCAACCACGTCACTGATGCATTTTTGTGGCATTGGGATATATTTTTTAAATCCTCTGGAGCAGAGAGAGGAGCTGTGGATTATTGATTAATGCATCAGTGTTTCTTAGGGTCAAAAACACTAAACTCACAACTTCAAATGAAAGCGTTTAGTTTATTTAATAAAAGAGCACATGTTCAATGTGAAAAGTGACAGTAGTTATAGATTATTTGCAATTTGGTGTTATATATATATTTAAAAAAAAATTATATATATTTTTTAAACACCTTGAATTTCAGGAGGGGCGCGGGGCTCCGTTGGCCGGGTGCAGTGCCCAAGACAATGGTAGGGGAAACACTGGATAGTACTTAATCAACGATAGGTTTTCCCCCCCTCAAAGGTGATTGGTTCACTGCATCGCAGGTATTATTGTGATTGGCTCTTGGGCCACATCAAAATTAGACGCCTGTCATCCTCTCATACTGACACCTGACACCACACATACACATGTAGGGAGAGCCGGGACGAAATTAACACGGGACGAAAGTAACACGGGACGAAAGTAACACGGGACGAAAGTAACGGAGTAATTTTATCCGAGCCCAAACAACTTTGACCGGCCAAATTACGTCAGAATTATCAGCATTCAGTACTTAACAGACCCACTAAATATCAGGTTTAACTGTCAGGAGTAGTGTTGTCACAATACCAACATTTTGGTTTCGATACCAAGTCAAGAATTGCGATTCCGATTATTTTTCTTAAAAAAAGGTAAACATTCTTAAATGTAATTATTGTGCTTTATTTCACACCAGAACCATAACCATAACACAAACTTTTAAACAATGAGAACAATAAATAAAATAAATGACAAGAATTCGCATTAAATAAAATTAATACATTTGTTACAGACAGCTAAAGATATAGCTAAAATACTTCCACATTTCACTTCTGGCGTCTTTTTTGTCAACAAGCCGAGGCACAGCGGCAGTTGCACTCCCACTTGCAGCCATGCTTCTCGTTTTCTCACATGCTTTGGCAGCTAGCGCGTGCACGAGAGAGGGGAGGCACTTGAGCGTGCTTGAGATGGGCGGGACTATGGGCTCAGAACAGTCTCATAATACACACATGCGCACAGAAGGATTCACACTTGTATTTCATGATCCGCAAAAGGATTCAGACTTGTATTTCCGGATCCACACAGTAGTGTTTTTCAATGCACACACAAATGTATTCCGTTTCATATACATGTAAATAAAATCCAAATACAGAAAAAAGTTTTACATATGTATTTTTGATCCTCACATATTTGTTTTCCGTTTAAAACCTCTGCACCTGCAAACACAAACAGCTTTCTGTGCACGGATCGCTGTGCATTCGTGTGTGGGTTTTTTGAGACTTCCCTGACGGTCAACTGATTCGTACTTGTAATTATTTCTATCTATAGCCAATCAGATGTCTCCTCAATTCTAAGCCAATCACATGAGCGTGCCCCCACGAGGGTAGATTTCTTTTGCGCAGTCCGGAGCTGACAGGTCCATGGAGCCTGCCTGCAGGCGCTAATCTCAGGACACCCTCCACTCTCAGTACAGCGCCACTCTCCGAACAGGAAATGCACGCAAATACAAGCCTTTATATTATTAAGGTACAGCGCCACTTGCCGAACCATTAATGAATGCTTGTGTGCACAAAAACGTCAGGCAAAACCGTTTTAAATGTGTGTTTCCTGTATGGCGAATACAGCTGCTTTATTTATGTCTGCATGAAGTTGTTGTGAGTGTGGAGGGGGCAGCTACAGGTTAGCTTAGCCTAATCGATCAGTGCACTACGAAGCCAGTGCTACACAGTGACCTGTTAACGGGGGGAGCCCCGCCGGTCATTATCGGCCGATATTCACTCTTAATAGTTTGATTGGTGCTCTCTATAAAGGCCGATCAGGAGAGCTGGATCTGATCGATATGGACATCAACGCGAGTGAAGTATAACCGGACGCAAGAGAGAGATCAGATCAGCTGCTGAGTCTGATGGAGACACGCTTGTCTGCATGATCACCTGATGCTCCGCCCTCTGTTTAGCGAGCTGACCGGACTGCGCAAAATGCGTATATGAAGTAATCTTACCCTCGTGGGGGTGCGCTCATGTGATTGGCTTAGAATGAAGGAGACATCTGATTGGCTATGGATAGACCAAATTACAAGTACGAATCGGCTGACCGTCAGGGGAGTCTCAAAAAACTCACACACGAATGCACAGCGATCCGTGCACAGAAAGCTGTTTGTGTTTGCAGGTGCAGAGGTTTTAAACGGGAAACTAATAAGTGAGGATCAAAAATACATATGTAAAACTTTTTTCTGTATTTGGATTTTATTTACATGTATATGAAACGGAACACATTTGTGTGTGCATTGAAAAACACAGGTATGGATCCGGAAATACAAGTTTGAATCCTTCTGTGTGCATGTGTGTATTATGAGACTGTTCTGAGCCCATACGGGACTGCAGGCACGGCTGCAGTGCAGGGAGTGGAAGCAGAGCGCTGAACACCATCCATCCATCTTCTCCCGCTTATCCGTGGTCGGGTCGCGGGGGTAGCAGTTCCAGCAGAGAGCCCCACACTTTCTTTTCCCTGGAGACAACCAGCTCTGACTGGGGGATCCCAAGGCGCTCCCAGGCCAGCGAAGAGATATAATCCCTCCACCTGGTTCTAGGTCTACCCCTTGGTCTCTTCCCAGCTGGACGTGCCTGGAACACCTCCCTAGGGAGGCGCCCAGGTGGCATCCTAACTAGGTGCCCGAACCACCTCAACTGGCTCCTTTCGACGCGAAGGAGGAGCGGCTCAACTCCGAGTCCCTCCCTGATGACCGAACTTCTCACCTTATCCCTAAGGGAGACACCAGCCACCCGGCGGAGAAAACCCATCTCGTTCTTTCGGTCATGACCCATCCTTCATGACCATAGGTGAGGGTAGGAACGAAAATGGCCCGGTAGACAGAGAGCTTTGCCTTCTGGCTCAGCTCCCTTTTCGTCACAACGGTGCGGTAAAGCGACTGCAGTACCGCGCCCGCTGCTCTGATTCTCCGGCCCATCTCACGCTCCATTTGTTCCCTCACTCGAGAACAAGACCCCGAGATACTTGAACTCCTTCACTTGGGGTAAGGACTCATTCCCTACTTGGAGTGGACAGTCCATCGGTTTCCTGCTGAGAACCATGGCCTCAGATTTGGAGGTGCTGATCCTCATCCCAGCCACTTCACACTCGGTTGCGAACCGATCCAGTGAGTGCTGAAGGTCGCAGACCGATGAAGCCATTAGAACCACATCATCTGCAAAAAGCAGTGGTGCAATCCTTAGTCCACCGAACTGCAGACCCCCTCCCCCATGACTACACCTCGAAATCCGATCCATGTATATTACAAACAGGATTGGTGACAAAGCGCAGCCCTGGCGGAGGCCAACCCTCACCGGAAATGGGTCCGACTTACTGCCGAGGACCCGGACACAGCTCTCGCTTTGGGAGTACAGAGATTGGATGGCCCTGAGTAGAGACCCCCTCACCCCATACTCCCGCAGCACCTCCCACAGTAACTCCCTGGGAACTCGGTCATACGCCTTCTCCAAGTCTACAAAACACATGTAGACCGGATAAGCGTACTCCCAGGCCCCCTCCAGGATCCTTGCGAGAGTAAAAAGCTGATCCGTCGTTCCACGACCAGGACGGAATCCGCATTGTTCCTCCTCAATCTGAGGTTCGACAATCGGCCTGACCCTCCTTTCAAGTACCTTGGAGTAAACTTTCCCGGGGAGGCTGAGTAGTGTGATGCCTCTGTAATTGGCACACACCCTCTGATCCCCCTTTTTAAAAAGGGGAACCACCACCCCGGTCTGCCACTCCTTCGGTACTGTTTCCGACTTCCACGCAATGTTGATGAGACGTGTCAACCATGACAGTCCCTCAACACCCAGAGCCTTCAGCATTTCCGGGCGGATCTCATCCACCCCCGGGGCTTTGCCATTGTGGAGTTGTTTGACGACATCAGTGACCTCCCCACGGGAGATTGGTGTTGATCCCCCGTCATACTCCAGCTCTGCCTCTAACATAGAGGGCGGAGTTGTCGGGTTCAGGAGTTTCTCAAAGTGTTCCTTCCAACGCCCTAACACTCCATCAGTTGAGGTCAACAACGTCCCATCCTTACTGTACACAGCTTGGATGGTTCCCTGCTTCCCCCTCCTGAGGTGTCGGACAGTTTTCCAGAACAACTTTGGTGCCGCCCGAAAGTCCTTCTCCATGTCTTCTCCGAACTTCTCCCACACCCGCTGCTTTGCCTCGGCCACGGATGAGGCTGCTGCCCTTCGGGCCTGTCGGTACCTTGCAACTGCCTCGGGAGTCCCCCGGGATAACAAATCCCTGAAGGCCTCCTTCTTCAGTCGGACGGCTTCCCTGACCACCGGTGTCCACCAGGAGGTTCGAGGGTTACCGCCCCTTGAGGCACCTAGGACCTTGAGACCACAGATCCCCGCAGCGGCTTCGGCAATAGAGGCTTTGAACACCGACCACTCTGGTTCAATGTCCCCAACCTCCACAGGAATGCCCGAAAAGCTCTGCCGGAGGTGTGAGTTGAAGGCCTCCTGAACTTGGGCCTCCTCCAGACATTCCCAGTTCACCCGAACTACACGTTTGGGCTTACCAGGTCTATCCAGAGGCTTCCCCCGCCACTCGACCCAACTCACCACCAGATGGTGATCAGTTGACAACTCCGCCCCTCTCTTTACCCGAGTGTCCAAAACATACGGCCTCAGGTCCGATGATACGATAACGAAATCAATCATGGACCTTCTGCCTAGGGTGCTCTGGTACCACGTACACTTATGAGCATCCTTATGTTCGAACATGGTGTTTGTTATGGCCAATCCATGACTAGCACAGAAGTCCAGTAACAAACCACCACTCCGGTTCATATCAGGGGGGCCGTTCCTCCCAATCACGCCCCTCCAAGTGTCTCCATCATTGCCCACATGTGCGTTGAAGTCTCCCAGCAAGATTAAAGAGTCCCCTTCAGGAGCCCCATACAGGACTCTTTCCAGGGTCTCCAAGAAGGCCGTATACTCTGAACTGCTGTTGGGTGCATAAGCACACACAACAGTCAGAGTTTTCCCCCCCATAACCCGCAGGCGTAGGGAGGCGACCCTCTCGTCCACTGGGGTAAACTCCAACAACGAAGCACCCAACCGGGGACTTGTGAGTATCCCCACACCCGCCCGGCTCCTCACACCTTGAGCAACTCCGGAGAAGAATAGAGTCCAACCCCTATCCAGAAGTAAGGTTCCAGAGCCGACGCTGTGCGTAGAGGTGAGCCCAACCAGATCTAACTGGTAACGCTCCACCTCCCGCACAAGCTCCGGCTCCTTCCCCTCCAGAGACGTGACGTTCCACGTCCCCAAAGCCAGCTTCTGTCGCCCGGGTCTGGAACACACACATCTCTTATTAAAACGGCGCTTTCTCACCGGAGTACTTTCCGCCGTCAAGTACCGATACTAATGAAACGGAGGAATCGTAATGTTTTTAACGGCAGGGTATCGCGGTATACCTTTCAAGTATCGGTACACCGTGCACCACTAGTCAGGAGTCAGTGTCTCTCCCCCAAACTCACACATATAAAATTCAATATGAACTGAAGAGCCGCATGAAAATAGACAAAGAGCCGCATGCGGCTCGAGAGCCGCGGGTTGGCCACCCCTGATTTACAGTGTTGGGACTAACGCGTTACAAAGTAACGCCGTTATTTTTGGCTGTAACTAGTACTCTAACGCATTACTTTTTAAATTCAGTAACTCAGTTACCGCGTTAGTTTTTTTATATAGTCAACAGCCAGGCGAACAGAGATGAGAACTGTACTTAAGCTTTCATCGCAACGCGATGTTTACAGAGAAAACAGCTGTGAGGTCCGTGCAGAAAGCAGAGCAGTGTGTATAATATATATCACTCAGTATAACAGCAGGCCTACTCTTTTTATTTGCTTTAGTTTAGTAGATATCTACAAACAAAGAGTCGATATTTTTCGAAAACCATTTAGTGCTTCACATAATAAAATACACAACGGCTGTAGCCTGTTTTAGGAACTGTATGTGCGTGTGTGTGGTGTAGGTGTGTGGTACAGTGTGTGCGTAGATGCAGCGGACAGACAGGTCTCAGTTGCTTACTTTTAATTTAAACTTGTAAATAAAACTTTTGGCCCGTAATTTATTTTCCTCATTGTAGCGACCAGAGAGGGGAGAGGGGGGGGGGATATATCCAGTCTCTGATAGTGTTACGTTATTATGAGAGTGCTCTGTTTGATTCTGAAATTGTATACATTTATATAAATATATACATATATATATGTGTGTCCGCATCTGTAACCTAGTATTGTCTCATTATACCGCACTGTGAATGAATCAAAGTAAATATATAAGTCATCATGAACATCTGTCCATCAGACAGAGGGCTGCTGTGCCTCCTGTCATCATTAATGGACGTCTCTTTAAAATGACCGCTCAGAGGAGAGGAGTTCTCATTTCTCTAACCGCCTGCTGCTTCCCCTCCTCTCTCCTCGGTTCCCCTCCTCAATTTGACTATTTTTGTAGATGCCAGGTTTATGTCAGAGCAGTCACAAAAAGGATAAGGCATCGTCACATGTAACAGAAAATATGTGGTTTATTGAAATGCCACTGCAAACCTTGTTTTGTTGTGGAAAGCAATATAAAGTTAAAGATCAGGAGAAAGAAACATGCTGTGAAGTACAATAGGAGTAATGGTGTTAAAACCTTAGTAGTCATATACTTGACTTGGAAATAGGTATGTGTTCAGCATCAATTTCACAGCCTTATTGCAATTTTAGATAATGATATATCTTTTACAGGTATGTGGTACCATCCTGATGCACGCCAAGGAGCGGTTCTCCTTAACCCATCACTTCATCAGCATGGAGAGTTGTTCCAACAACAGTGTGAAATTCCCTGATGCAGCACTTGGAACGACAGTGCAGGCGTACCCCATGTTGAACAAGACCAAGCTCAAAACGGAACTGTCCCTCATCTATGATAACAGCGAGTTCAAGGCTTGGAGTGATGCAGTGTCACTGTACCAGTTTTTCATGGAGAACAACCTTCAGAGCACTTTCACAGAGACTGTCAGTCTTCTCAGGATCCTCATCACCACACCCATGACAACAGCTGAATCTGAGAGGTGCTTCTCTGCTTTGAAGAGGATCAAGACCATAGGCGTCACCTGGGGTAGGCATCCGAGGCTCCCTCAATAATATAATACATGAACCATACTTTACCTAGAGGACGGCAGGAATGTAATTTCGGCAATTCTCAAGTGGTAGCTCACACAACAACCCCAGAGCCACCACCTGAGCCAGGTGAACAAGGTATGTAAATGTCAGTAAACTTACAAGTTATGCGAACATGTAAGCAAAGCCTAAATTATAGCTACGTTGACGTTACTTTGAATCGCGCGGGTAAGCTAAACCGTTAGCAAGCATCTATAGCTAGCCAGATATATTAAATAAATACTTTGTCATACAATCTAAATGTTGTTGAAGAGTTTATCGCCGGCCACAAGAGGGCAGCGTCAATGCTGTCGCTGCCCGGATATGCCGTGCTTTGACCCGGTAGTGCCTAGCGGCCATTTTAGTTCACATGTTGTTCATTCACTCCGCCTCGAGTTGAGACGTTCATCCACTCACTCATGTAAGACTGTTTCCACTACTGTTTAGTGTGTCTTTAATATATGTAATTGAATATATGTATATTGGTCATGACATGCATATATGTAATACTTTGTCAGATTATCCTGCGGCATTGCTCTGTTTCAGGGTGTCGTCATCTTTGTCAATAAAGTACCAAGACTGACATTGAGGAGTGTGTTTCTTCAGTTGTGTTTTTTAGCGTTAGCTGGTGATTTCAAAGAAAGCTCTCTGGGAAATGTTGACTTACTGTCTGTGTTCGACATTAAGCTAGAAGCTACCTTACAGTACACAGTTTATCCTGAGTCCTGTCAGTTAAAGTGTTTCATAGTTAGCTTAGCTAAGCATCAACCTAGCACTGAAATATATGGATGTTATGTGACAGTATTTCTGAGAAAAAGTCAGCTGAAATGGTGACATAGTTGCCACTGCTTGTCAACAGCATGTTTGAACGTATTTGCAGCAGTAAATGTGACTGTTTGGCCACTGGCGTTGCCATAACAACACCTGCATTTAAATGTGCAACCTCTTTTTGTGACAGATTTTTGCATGAAATTATAATTCTTCTGATTGATATTTCCTATTGACAGCTAGTTTCTATGTGAACATTATGAGATGGACAGCCAGCTAACAAGCTTTTTATACAAATATTTCAGATCAAAGCTAATCCAGTGGGGCTCCTGAAAGGGGGCAAGGGACACTATGCTCCCAAATATTAAGCCTTGACCCCCATCTTAAAATTGATATGATAAAAAAATGATCTGCATTGTCGGAGGCCTTTTTTCCTCATTATCATGTCAAATTGTACAGCTTTCCTTAGTTTTTGTTCTGAACCGAGACACAGGACACAGGACCCAAAAGCAGGACTCAGAGACAGTTGTCCAAAAATAGAATGTTCTTTAATAACAAAAACTAAATCGTACTTTCAAAAAATAGAAAGTAGTTAAACGGCGAAAACTAACTTGTACAGCAACACAAAAACTCACTTGGCAAAAGGTCTAAATCTCAAGGTAGGTATCAGGAGTCAAAAGGCCTAGGTGCTCACGACATGAAACATAACGAACTCACAAAGGAACAAAGAAACACCAGGGCTATATATAGGGGAGGGGGATGGGCACAGGTGAAAACAATCAGGGCAGGGCCAAGCAATCTCACGGGCGGGAAACACACAAAGGCAGGAAATGTGGGATCTGGAATGACAGGAAAGATTACTTTCAAAATAAAAACAGGAAGTGACAAGTTCAAACGCAAAACTATCAAATCAAATCAAGTTTTATTTATATAGCACATTTATAAACGATGTTTGGTCGAGCAAAAGTGCTGTACATATAATAAAATTAGCATACAGTAGAGACACTTTACAGCAAATACAACAGCACAGATTGTTCAGAATATCAGTATGAGAAAAAACGACACCCTCTATCCTTAGACCCTCACATTGTAGAAGGAAAAACTTCCAGAGAAAACCCACAGTTTAAGGGGGGAAAATGGGAGAAACCTCAGGGAGAGCAACAGAGGAGGGATCCCTCTCCCAGGACGGACAGACGTGCAATAGATGCCGTGTGTAAATCGAAGAGATAATACATTTTACAGCATATAGACCGAATGTTAGGAAATGCATGTGTCTGTAATAAGAAGATGAATCCACGAGGATGTCAGCTACAATCCTGAGGAAGCCATCAGGGAAGCAGCATGACGAGATCCAAGGCAGAACCGCAGAGACAGGTTCAGCCACGACCCGAAGTCTACGACTTAATCCAGAACTCGGGCTAGAGGATCCAAGACACAGGACTACAGCAAGAGGATGAGCCTCGACTCCGGATCCCGGCGTAGATATAGATACAAAACAAGAAAAAAGATTTGGCTGGGTTAATCGGAACAAGAGAATACACACAGACACAGACAGAGAGGGAAAAGCTCATTGGATAAAAGTTATTCTTGATAACCCTCTAGAAAGATCTCATGAACTTCCCCACTCAATATATCAAGACCCGAGCAGTTCTATTAGAAGTCCAAGGTAAAGGCACAGGCCAAACTATAGTAAAAACATAACTAAACCTAACATATCTGTCGAGTTACAACAGTTTTGAATGCAGAAAGATGACTATATTAGAGTATTAAGTGAAAAGGACTATATTAAAGTGTTAAGTGAATATATTAAGTGAATTACTCAAACTGCATTTGTAGGAATGATTCTGTCCTATTGGCAGATAACTACTCTTAATAGTGATATCTACAAGAGGTTTCCAATGTAAATTTAACTATTTTCAATTGGTTAGTATTACATTTTGTGACATTGTGGTGACACTCATTCGAATGAAGACACATTTGTGTATCTTGAAATTCATTTATTTGACAGAGCTGGAAACTGATTGACTTACATACTTGTTTGTGTTTACCTACACAGTCATCACAGATGAGCCAAACAGAGTAGAGGATGAAGAAAGGAGAACAGGAGAAAGGGACACACAAGAAGGAGATACAACAGACAAGAACGACAATGGAGACAACAATGAACAGGAACACCAGAACAGACACGAGTCAATGGGTAACATCACTGATTTAGGGACTGCAGATACAGGGCAAAGGCAAGTGAGACACCACTGCTTTCCATCCAGCATATTTGGCCAGCAAAGGAGATCATTTCAACCGCAAACAGCAAGTGATGAAGGAAACAGCAAGAGATGAAGGAAGCTGCGAGTGAGGAGGGATTATTATTTCCTCCTTCCATCCCTTTTTTCTGTTAAATCTGATTACTAACAACTTCTAATAATTTGACATAGTTTATGATTTAATTTGAAAATGAAGTGTTTTTAAATAATAAACCCGTTTCTGATTCTGATTCTTTGATTTGTTTTGACATATGGGTGTTGAGAGCAGAGATGGGGACTCGAGTCTGCGACTCGGACTCGAGTCGCACTTAAGTCGCACACACAGAGACTTGAGACTTGACTTGGACTCGTGACCAAAAGACTTCAGACTCGACTTGGACTCGTGTGTTGGGACTCGTGAACAATCATTGTGTTTTCTATTTTTGGCGTATTAAAGGTGGGGTACATTTGAGAGAGACCGGCTCGAGATCGCTAGAATTTGAAAATACACAACCGGAGATAATCTGCTAGAGGCTGCTACTTCCTTATAGAGCCCGCCTCCTCCAACACACACGAACGCGCACATGACCAATGAGGGCACGAGATACGTTTGTGGAAGGCTGACAGGCAGGTAGGCCATCCAGTTATTTTAGCCGGGCTCATTACGCAGACGTGCGCGCCTCTGTTACTACCTCGTAGTAACACCATGGCGACCGGCGGCACACCTGCGGCTGTACCGCTTGTAATTAGGTTAAATTACAAAAACTTCGAACAAAACGCCGGCGGCACCAACAAAAGGAGGGCACACTGCAAAGTCTGCAATATGAAAATCAAGGATGCTGGCGCAACAACGTCGAATTTCATCCGCCACTTGAAAACTCACCCGGAGAGGTCAGTCACATTAACGCATGGACGGTTAGCAAACATGTTTAGCTCAGCATCAGCTGTGTAATGCTAACTTAGCTTGCTACTAGCTTTGTAACTGAATATTTGAAAAGATTAGTGAATTGCTTGTCACACTTGTTTGAGTTGAGTGGCGTTGACATCCAACTCTTGACATGACATAAAAAAGGTCGGTAACGTTAATCATTACCCGCTGCCACCATCTACTGGCTAACGTTAAACGTAGAAAAATACATAGTTACATACATAAATACATCTGTCGGTTTATAGGCAGGTTATAGGTTTATTGTTGACCACGTAACGTTAATGTTACAGGTTTATCAGGTTACCATTACACTGGCTTTGAGTGAGAGGATAGAGGAATATGTTTATTAATAGTAGACTTAAAAGATGTCATTAGAGACCCAGTGTAATTAAACAATACGGTTGCAGAGGTCACATTTTAAAATGTTTGGCCACTGGCACTAGCCTAGTGAATGTTGACATTTTACCAGCCACTCAATAGATTGCCATTGTTATTTTTGGCTGGTGCGTGCAACATACAGTACGACCAGCCACTTGTATGATTTACCAGCATTTGGCTGGTAAATGGTGTTAATTTTGTGTCCAGCAGATGAAGCCTACTATAACTGTGATTGGATGATTAATAATTATTGCATGACTAATGTTAGCAATATTTTCCTGTTACTCTGACTTAGTCTGTATTTTTTTTAGCAACCCTCTCTATATTCAGAAATAAAAGATTGATTATATTAGCTTTGCTACACATAATTTTTTTAGCAATATCATCCAGATCGTATTACTATAATTAAGAGCCTAATTCATTTTCCATGTCGTTCATGTACAGGTTTTCTGAATTCAACAAAATCAAAAACCAGCCCAGTGAAGTGGGACAGAGCAGCCTTGATGTGTTCTTGACTCAGGCAAAAGGTGTGCAGATATACAGCAAGAGCCATCCCAGACAGAAGGCCATTACTGAATCCATAATACAGGATCTCATCATTTCATGCAATCTGCCTCTGTCTTTGATTGACAAGCCTAGCTTCAAGAATTTCATGTCAGTGGTAGAGGAGAGATACTGCCCAGTAAGTCGAAGCACCGTAACCAGACGTCTGAGTGAGCTTGCAGCAGACAAAGTTTCCAAGATCAAATCAAAACTAGAAAAGACAGACACTGTGTCTGTGACTGTTGATATCTGGACTGACCGATGCATGCGTGGCTTTTTAGGGGTAACAGCCCACTTTATGGAAATAGAGAAAAACAGCCCAAGCCTGCAGACAGTTCTCTTAAGTTGTGAACGATTCACAGGGTCACACACTGGACAAAGAATAAGTGAGACATTTGAGGAGATATGTGACAACTTCAATATAAAACACAAATTAGATTACATTATCTGTGACAATGCAGCAAATATGAAGAAAGCCTTCACTGTTTGTTTCCCCTCTGCAACAACTGAGAGTGAAGATTCTGAAGACGACCTGGAAAACAGCAACTTATGGGAGGATATAAGTGAGGATATCCAGGACGATGTGGAATCTATCCAGAGCAGCTGCCGTCAACAGCGACTACAGTGCTTTGCACATTCATTACAGCTTGTTGTGCGAGATGGACTGAAGGAGACAAGGACTCTGAACAGTGCAATGGCAAAAGTGACAAAATTATGCAGTTTACTTCATTCCACTTGTGGGCTGAAAGAAGCATTTGAGGGACAGTATGGAGCCAATCGAAGCATTCCCTCTGCTGTCTCAACACGATGGAATTGAACTCTCCGCCTTGTGGAGGCAGTCACTGACCTGGATCCTCAAAGCCTAAATACTCTTCTGGAAGCCCAAGGACATAAAGGCCTGTGCTTATCAGCAAGAGAATGGAGTCAGCTGAAAGAGCTTGTGGAAATTCTGGCCCCATTTCTTCAAGCAACAGACCTCACACAAGGGGAGAAAGTGGTGACTCTAAGTGCGGCTTTGCCTTGCGTTCTCTCACTCAACAGCCACCTCAACAGTATGCTGAATACAACTCGGCATCTGGCTGGTTTTGTTAAAGCTCTCCAGAAGTCACTGCAACACCGTTTCCGAGGGATCTTTGCAAATGTCAGAATGGATGACTCAGACTTGGCTCAACCTGCAGGAGATCTTCCATTTGGAGATATGGTCTACATGATGTCTGCACTACTAGACCCATCATTCTGCTTCTTTTGGCTAGAGCAAGATGTCCTTGCACCAGATGAAGTCAAGAGTGAGGTGAAGGAGATGATAATGGGTAGGTGAATGTACACACCATTTCCAAACGCATTATCATTACATTATGCATCATTCATGGCTTGAAGTTTTCAGGCACCAAGTTAATACTTAATTCAATACATTGTAGACATTTCCTTCTCCTCCCAAATGTTCAGGCACTCAAATATTTTCTCGATTTCAATAACATCAGTAAAATCTCATTTAGACTTACTTATCGTTCATTAACTTAACCATCACCACTGTCAACATCATAATACTGTAACTAACCATGATTTTTGTTAACTTTTTCAGACCTTGTCTTGGCTGAGGCTCGGAAAGTCACCATACTTGCTGAGAGCAGTAGTGAGGATAATAAGGATGGGGAGCCACCTGCTAAAACTCCACGCCTTTTCACTGGCTACAGGAAGAAAAGCAAAAAGAAGGATGACCATGTTTCATCTGTCAAGGCTGAGCTCATTCGCTACATCCAAGTGTGCTCTGGTGAAGAAGACGAAGCAGACTGCCTAGGCTTCTGGAAAAGAAATGCAAAGGTCTTCCCAAGGCTCTATCTTGTGGCTATGAGAGTGCTCGCTGTTCCTGCCACCAGTGCACCAGTGGAAAGGGTATTCAGTCACGGAGGCCTTATAATGCGCCCTCACCGAGCCAGGCTTAGTGCAAGGACACTGTCCAGCTTGATCTTTTTGAAATGTAACCATTCTGTTGCATAATACTTTTCTAGGTCTTACAGTAGGCCACTGGAGGATACCTACAAGCTTGTGAATGTTTTGTGACCCATACCCTGTGTGTATTAAGAGAAGAATAAGGTAAACCATTCTAATCTTATTGCAGGTTTGTTATTGTTAAATATTTTTGTTCTTGGCAAAACAACACAGGTAATTGTTTTCACAAAAAGGTTACTGTTTTGTTAGTAAAAGAGTGAAGATAGCCAATAACTCCAGTGATATTCCATATTTTGTTCCTTGAGTTTTACTTTTATGCAAGGAATCATTTTTGTCATACAAAGAAAGGTGCCAATTTTCATTGCAGCAATAGTTTTTTAGTTGCAAATGGCACAGAACAAATGTTTACTTAAGTACTTTTAACAGTTTCCCTGCTGGGGATTAATAAAGTATTTGTGATACTGATTTCTGATTCTGAATTGTTTTGCTTATAAGTTGTTTGCATTTAGCTAAAGTGTGATGTTTTTCCTCATATTGCAATAGCCTGTTTAAAGTGATCATATAACAAACAACTAATCAGTACTGATACTGTATGCTAATAGATATAGGAGTGATAATAACACAGTAAGTGCTTTGAATTTCTTAGATATAACTGTGCAGTATTCTTAACAGACTGGATAGCAGCAGACAATAGAAGGCTTATTACAACCAGAAGAGAAGAGACAGGAGACTTTTTTTTTTTTTAGAGACTTGAGACTTGACTTGGACTCGTGACCAAAGACTTGAGACTTGTTCAAGTCTCACCCCTCAAAGACTTGAGACTTGACTTGGACTCGTGACCAAAGACTTGAGACTTGACTTGGACTTGCAAAAAAAGACTTGTGAACATCTCTGGTTGAGAGATGTATCATATCTCTTGATGTTGCTGTCAAACTGCACAAGATTGATGCTTTTAACTTCGGGTTAACCCTAACATTTAAAAAAAATCTTCCTGGGGTACCCCAGAGGAGGTGAGTTCCCCCCAAAATAGCACGTTATCTCTGCTTATGTAACTACGGTGTAGTGTCCCCTCGGCAACAGATCACTCAGAGCTGGTGATTACTTTCCTGCATTTCAATGGACAGCATATAAAAAGGACACGTGAGCTGCATTGCTTAAGAGATCCTCTCATGCTATCTCTTTTACAAAATAAGTGTCCAGTCAACAACAAAACATCAGTGATCGTATAGTGGTAGTATATTTTTCACAAGCAATGTGAAACATTAAACTTATACAAACTGGTGTACAAAATTCACATACCTGTGTTGATCTCCTGGAGTGTCTCTACTCTTTCTTCTCCACATCTCTTGTCCACCATCAGAGATTGCAAACATTTCAGAAACAGCTAGAGGTAGGAGACAAACAACTTGTTCGCTGGGCATGTCAAAAACCTCCTGCTTTGATCAAGACTTTAGGGAGCCTTTCAGCCCCTCTAGCAAAGGGACATACCGCGAAACATGCCGCGAAATACAAAAACTTGACTGATGCCGAACGAGCGCGGACATCAACGGATTTACTAGCAAAGCTAGAAAAACAACAAGGCTGTTTTACAAAGCTGTATGCAGACAGAGATGCAGCTAATAGAACCAGCTTTGTGATAGCCCACAAAATCGCCCAGAACAGTAAGCCATTCTCGGAGGGGGAGTTTGTGAAAGAGTGCATGCCCAGAGAAAAAATAAGCGTTTGAAAACATCCCGCTGTCCCGCCGCACCGTGACGAGAAGGGTGGAGGACATCGCATAGAATCTGGAGTTTCAGCTGCAAAGTGAAGTGGGAAGCTTCGACTTTTTTTCTTTGGCTTTGGATGAGAGCTGTGACATCCGTGACACAGCCCAGCTGCTCATATTTCTCCGGGGGATAACGCGCGACTTCAAGCTTACGGAGGAGCTGGCAGCAATGCGGCCAATGAAAGGAACCACAACGGGGAGTGATCTGTTCACCGAGGTAAACGCATGCATGGACAAAACTGGGAATCGAATGGGACAGACTGGCAGGTGTCACTACCAGTGGCGACTGGTCATTAGGGGCAGCCCCACCCCCAGCAGAAAGTATTAAAAATAATTATTACAAAAAAATGCAAAAAATGTATTCAAAAATATATTAAATATATTTTAAGATCATGTTTAATCATCTGATCCGTCTGTACATTGCTGTTTTAGTCTGTGTTCTTCTAATTAGTGTGAGCCTGAGCTGTTTAGAGCCATGTGGGACAAAACCCGATCCTGCCCCTCCCTCTTACTGTCTAAGTCAATGGTGACTGTAAAAACTACACTGCGCATGCTCAGAATATTTTCCTATTTAATGTGTATGGCAAAAAAATAATGACCTAGGGACATAGTGCTGCCATCCCCACCATACGTCATCTCACATCATTCAGAGCTGATTGGCTGTAAGTACGTGTGCCGCGAAAAGTGTGGTGTGTGAAGAGGAGACGAGAGAGCTGCAGTGACGTGTCCTAAAACCCGGAAGTAAGCTGCGCATGGCTTCCCTCGACAAAAAAGCAATGATATTTCTCCATAGGATTTTAGAAAATAGCTCCAAATAAGGTCTGTGGGAAACAAACCTGTTAGATAAATGAACGTTTTGTTCAGCCGGATAATATCCACATGTCTACCCTACTTTTTTAATTTTCGAATCATAAATCTATTGATTAGATTAGATTTATGATAGACTTTTGAAACTACAAGAACATAAGGAGGACTTTTACAAAAAAGTAATAGCGATTTTTGTCCAGAAGGATAGGCAAATGGACTTCATCTTCAAGTCAAGGTAAGACCACAATTTTATTGAAAATGGGATCTTACTAAGAGAGAACAATTCAATATTTAAATGATAAAATTACATTTTTTTGGGTATCCTGGCCGGCTGTTGGACCCCGCGACTCGGCTATGGGCGCTTCCCCACCGGCACCTTCTGGTGAGGCGTCCTCTGACCTCACCGTTCCTACGGGTGCCTTCCTGGGCGCACCGGTGCCGCAGTCGCCGCCGATGCTGCCCCAGCCTACTCGGCCAGGCCGCGTGAGGAGGCCGCCTGCACGTTACGAGCCCGAGTCCGGCAGCTGGATTTAGACCGCTAACCTATCTGTCAGCTGTGCTTCGCATCTCCACCTCAGACATTCAACCTTACTTTAATGGACTTATTAAAGCTCAACATGTGGGAATATAACAAGTGAAATGGGACACTTGACACATTTTTTTTTTTTTGCACAGTTCTGAAAACATTAAATGTTTAATATAGGCATGTAAAGTCAAAAAGGCTACAAAACTGGGACACTTTTCTTTACACAGTTACACAGTTCAGTGACATGTCTTGGCTACAAAGATGATGTGATGTCTTTAGAAAGCTAAGAAAATCCTTGTTTCAATAGTATATGAAACTCAAAATGCCCTTTGTTATTAATGTGACTGAAAATGAGTCAAATGTTTCACATTTTGTTTATCATTTTGGAAATTATATTTGAATAAATTATATTTTTGAAAGCTAACCTCACATTTTAATTGCCAAATAATAACATACACTCTTACCAGCGGTCAAAACAATGCCATTTACTGCTTTTTATATAGAAATAAAATGTATATTATGCATAATTGAGTTCGGCATTTTGGCCCGGCCCTCCAAAATATTTTCAGTTGCTCATTTAGCCACTGTGGGCTAAGCCCCGAATGTTTCCAGGTCCAGGCGACGCCCCTGATCAAGACCTTCCTGAGAAACACCATGTCACAGGATCGCCTCAAAGCTCTGGCTATGCTCTCCATGGAGAAGAAACTTATCAGGGACATTCCTGACTGTAATAAGAAGGTCATTGAGAGGTTTGCCACCCAGAAGGAGAGAAGAGCAAAATTCCTCTACAAATAAACTGTCAAAAAAACCTCCACGTTTTCTCACCACAGTATTGGTAATGCCATTGTTTTTAAGTTTTGGTACATAATCCTCAGTCTCAAATGCTTAATTTTTAATGGAGGCATTACAATTTAAAACTGGAAAATTAACACTGAAAATTCCTGGGGTTTTTTGCATTAAGTCATACTGGGATATTTGCTGAAATTGATTGCATGTGGCACAGCCCTACCTAGAAAAATATCCACCAGCTGCCACTGATATATACATATTGGCTCTTAGCTTGGCATGCTCAGTTAGCATACATGTATACTACTGTAACTGAACATGCTCAGTTAGCATGTATATATATATATATATATTCCATTCCTTTAAATGGAATATTTAAAATACAAATTAGCAAAATAAACATAATTTACACTGCGCTAAACAGCCAAATCGACAAACAGCCAATAACCTAAATAGTATATATATCTAAGACCACAAGACGTTAATTACTTGTACTCGGTGCTCCATATTGTCTTTTTCTGCGTTCTCTTTAAATATCCTTGCATCAGCTTCTGATGTTTTGGGCGTGCTCTCTTCTGTCCATATTTTGAAGTTCAACTTCCTTCAACTTCCTGCAGGTTCAACCTCCACCGTCTTGCTGTGGCTGCAGCTGGGTGTTATTTAATTCCGTTTCACCAAAGGATGCCAATTTATTTTTTGCCTGCATATGCCAGGGACGAGTATCCCCACACCCACCTCAAAAGTTTGGTATTTTTTTTAAATTCATTTTCAATGTCAGTATGTAAAAATATGGTGATTTTTTCAAAATGAAGTCCAGTTTCAGGGTCCAGAGGGAACTACAGTGTAGTTATGGCAATGAAAACAATGAAACATAAATATACACAGCTCAAAAACATTAAAAGAACACTTTGAAAACACATCAGATCTCAATGGTGAAAAAAAACATGCTTGATATCTATACTGATATGTGTTAGGAACGAAAGGACGCCACATCGTTTGATGGAAATCAAAATGATCAATCTAGAGTGGGCTGAATTTAAAGACACCCCGAATCAACATGAGGCCAGGCATTGTCGTGCACCAGGAGGAGCCCTGGACCCGCGCAGTCTGGTCTGACAATGGGTCCAAGGATTTAATCTTGATACACTAATGCCGTTGTCTAGCCTGTAGAGGTCTGTGTGTCCCTCCATGGATATGCCTCCCCAGACCATCACTAAACCACCACCAAACCGGTCATGCTGAACGATGTTACAGGCAGCATAACGTTCTCCACGGCTTCTCCAGACCCTTTCACATCCGTCTTATTTGCTTAGGGTGAACCTGCTCTCATTTGTGAAAAGCACAGGGCGCCAGTGGCCGACCATGCTAGCAGTAGTGACACTGACCAAAACTAGTGAATCACGGTCAGAAAAAATGAGGAAGGGGAAAAATGTCAGTGGCCTCCACCTGGAAAAGTATTCCTGTTTTGGGGGTCGTGTCATTGTTTCCCCTCTAGTGCACCTGGGGCCTATACTACGAAGCTGGTTCAACCTAACCTGGATATGTTTGAGTTAGCCGGTTGGCCTAATCCAAAACATACGCGCTCTCGCTAAACTGTACTACGACGCTGGTTATCAAGTGGATCGCTCAAGCCAGCCGTTTCCTATCTAGTTAGGTGCGCGTTCACATGAAAGGGGTGGTATTTGGAGCATTCGACCAATCACAAACATGGAGAAGCGCACTGACAGCGCAGCGTCATACTTCCTGAATGAAAAGTGAACTTTAATACTAGTCAAAAATGAAGAAGTTAAACTTTAAACATCCATGACTTAAACACTTGATCAGGATAAAAGCCACAGAGCTGCACCTGCAAGGTGAATACAGCTGGGAACAGAACAAGTGTTTGAATGCGTACATTAACAGGTTTATGATATCACTGCCCGTCTAAAACACGATCTGACTTCAATTACATTTGTCTCGAGTGTTTCGTCAACTTAATGTGTTGCTTAAAATAATACTTCTGCATACAGTATGTGACACTGTGAGTGTTGCACGGCCAGATACGGCTCAGCTGACTCAGATAAGGAGATATATGATACATTATGAAGTGATATGCCGCGGACTGTACTTAATGTACTCTGATCCGGTTACTTATGTTGTGGCCGATATTTAAGTAAGCGTTCTTAATGCTAATGTTATAATAGTCAGATCGCTCTGAAGATGGGAGGTGATATTCTATTAATGTTCACGTTCACAC
Source organism: Pseudochaenichthys georgianus (assembly GCF_902827115.2). NCBI lineage: Eukaryota > Metazoa > Chordata > Actinopteri > Perciformes > Channichthyidae > Pseudochaenichthys > Pseudochaenichthys georgianus. The sequence goes on from NC_047516.1 coordinate 40,564,049, forward strand.
AGTCGGTGATTTTTGTCGGCCGTCTTTCCTGCGACGGCAGCTTTTCTGTATTTCCTTTCTCCTGTAATATGACTTGATCGCTTTAAACTCCGCACACTGAGCTCTGATTGGTCAGCAGGTTGTGCTTTCACTGAGTTGAGCTCTTAGCCTGCAACCTAACCTGCTCCCGACCAGGTTAGCTGCTTAGCATATATTACCATGGAGATCTAGCCTGCTAAAAAGAGAACCAGCTTCGGATGACCGGAAAGCCGGAGTTTCCCCTGAATTTAGCCGGCTAAGCGAAAATCCTGCTTCGTAGTATACCCCCCTGGTTTTAATTTCATTAACACCAAAGCAGCTGAAACTGATTAACAACCCCCTCTGCTACTTAACTGACTAGATCAATATGTCAGAAGTTTAATTGACTTGATGCTATACCCTGAGGAAAAGTGTTTACCCAGGGGGCAAAGTGATTTTACAGACATGGAATGTTGTAAAAGGCTATCCACCAGAAATGATATCTAGGACCTTCAAGGATCACAACCTAGGTGGACAACCCGGTCAACTAGCTACTGGAAAGCTACAGTGAGGGTCCAAACAATGCAACCCCTTTATGAATACAAGTCACACATTCTGTCTGGATCAGATGCCATCATTCTCTTTCTGATTGAATATCTCTGTGACAGTTCATGGTAAAGACAAACTGAGCCAACCTATTGAAAGAACAGAAAATAAGCTTTCAGGTGATGCCTTGGTTAAGCCTGTTCTCAATCAGGTCACTAGATGGCGCTGTGCCTTTTTTGTCACTCCAAAGCAAAATCCATTTCAAGCAATGCACTTGTGGTCCTCTGGATTGTTTGCTGTGTTCAAAATGGGTAAATATACTTAAAAGATTATTTCTATATAACATATCGAAGGGTTTACATTAATATACACAAGGTTTGCTGCCGATGCTAAGTTGAATTGATTCAATGTTAACAGATTTTTCAGTTTACAGTCTGGAAAGCTAAAGGCAGCGTAATTCAAAATGGCCATTAAATTCAACTTAATGTCAAATCAATACCCTTTTATTATTTGTGCAAATCAATGTCTTTGTTTTTGTGAACAATATCCTATTTTGATCATGAAATAAACAAAATGCCTGGTTGCAAAACATTTATTTCACATACTCTCTTCTTAGTTATTAACAAAAAATCAACAGATATGATGAAGTTGAACACAAAACAATCTTTCACATGAGCCAGAACTAGAAAAATGTGAATTTTTTAAGAAGAAAAGGGAGAAAAGTAACCTACACTGAATATACAGTACAAATGTTTTCAATGTACACATGGTGGTATTCATGGTAGTGTCCCAGAAAGCTTTTTGCTTTCTATTCATTTTCTGAGTCACAGCTGCTTTCACTGCTCTCAAGTGTGGCAGTGTGTATCCTTCTGCATTGTGTTGCCTGTGCTTGGCAACGGCACCCTATGTACAGTAGCATGGAACTGCCTTATTCTGTTAGCCACATGAGATTGTCTTGTTCATCGACACAGGCCAAGCTGGCTTTGTAGATGGTACCGGAACTATCCATTGTCCAGAGACCATCCAAATTCTGTGCATGGGGGGATTTATGGCTTGGCGATGTGTGCATTCTTTTCAGGTGCAGCACAAATGCATTCTGTTAGGGGTCGTAGCTTTAGGAGCATCACTTTGTTGTTCAGGAACTTGTGTGCTCTCAGTTTGCCCAGATCAGAACCCTCAAAGTGATCAGCTTTGGATGTATACACAGTGATGGTGAGGTCTCGTGCCTGATTGAGGAGGTCATCTGTTATGGCATCGGCGGGTTCTCACCAAACTTTTCAAGTGCAGGTATGTCCAGACTCATGCTGCTCTTGAACCATGCCCTCTTGCCAGTGAAATATGGATAACTAGTGGTATCTCTACCACTCAGACTGTGGATGAAGGGCTTGGCACAACACTGTGAAGGTCCCAGTGCCACAACCATGTCATGTATAGGCAGGTATAAGATGTCGGTGTCATTGGCATACGGCAACTCTGTCAACTCCCTCATTCTGGACACTGTAGAGAGTGTGGAGGAAGATCCTAGTGCAGCCTCCTGCTGTGTTGATTCAAGAGCAGGAACATCCATAACAGACCATGCTGTGAGCACCACAGTCTCTTCTTTGAATCCACCACCTAGGTAGAGATGAGTAGGGCCAAGACCAGGTTCCAGTTGTTCATCCGCACACCACTTCTCACAAAGGAAGCTCAGCAGGTTTGCTTTGTTAGCAGACACTGCAAAAAACTCCTTTGGATCCAGAGCTGTGTACTGCTCACTGACTTCATACACTTTGAAGTTTTGGATCTGGCATATCTCTGGTTTGGATCTGGCATATCTCTGGTTTGGATCTGGCATATCTCTGTTCCTGCTCAGCTGACTTGAGGCTGATTGTACTGTATCTGTCACAACAGAAGTGTATGATGTCAGTGCCAGGAGGTACATCATTCAGCAGCAGGTGCCTGTATCGCTCAGTGATCACTCCAAATCCTTCACCTGTGTGGAAAGACCAGTGTCGTATGGCGGACATGGCATCTACGACTACTGCTGTCTAGAGGCAGTCTTTGGGCAGATCAGGGATGCTGCTCACTTTGGTTTTCTCTTTCAAGATCTTCACAAGGCTCGCCTTGGTCCCATACTCATTCTGCCATCTTCCTGGATGAGGGATGGGGGAAGGTCACTGCACTCGTGGTTGAGTTCTCCACCACTGGCAATGATCTGGGTAATGCGCATAAGAGCAGTGACTTCATTGCTCTTGCAAGGTGCAGAGGTTTTCCCACCAGACTTCTTTGGTTTCATCCTGTTGTGTATGGAAGGTGTTTAGCTTTACAACACTTGTCTTCTTCTGGTCACTGGACAGTGACTCTGACAATGCCTTCAAACCAACTGCTTTCACACTCAGGTTGTCCTTGACTGTGGGATCTGCACACTCACCAGTAGATATATTGATCAGGGATGGTGTGGCTGTCGTGAATGGGTTGGTCTCTACTGCTGCCATGACCTTGACTACCATCTCTGCATCCTTGTTGACACGACTCCATCCAGATTCATGGTGGGGGCTGAAGGAATGGAGGTGCAGCATGGACTTGAGCTCTGCAGAGATAGCTGCAGTGAGTGGTTTTGTGTAGACCCACTTCATCCTGGCAGCACGATTGAGTGTAATGCCAACCAGACCACTTGCCTCCTTGGCATCTGCATTATATGTCTGCTCCAGAAGCATGTCAGGAGAGACATTGTGGTTGCCATCTGCTCTCCTTCCAACAGATGCACCTGCCATCAGTGCTTCATGTGCCTCAGGGGCTGTCTCTGGCAGTTTCCTCATCTCAGACAAATACAGACGCAAAGACTGCTGCCCATATTTGTAGTGTCCTGCTGCAGTGAGGTAAGGTAGCATCCGTGCTGATTCACAGAGATCTCCTGCCCAGTAATCTTCCCGCTGGTAGTAGATGAACCTGGAGAATGTCTGACATCTCCAGAAAGATTGACCAGAAAACTGCAGAGATTCCTGGAAAAGTAACATCTGTTCTTGTAGGATTGATATATGTGGACGTGACATCTGGATGATCACCAACTTCTCAGTAGCAGTGGTGTCTTTCTCAAACAACATGTTCTACTTGTGACTGCCAGTGTTGTGTTTCTCTGTCTGCTGCACATGCCTCAAATGCTTGCCAGTACAAGTGCCACATGGCCTCACTGAGGATCCTGAGAGCATGCATGGTTTGGTAGTAGTCAGCCTTCTCACCAAACATCTTCTTGGCAGTACCTTCCTGAAACAGACCAGCTGTAACAAGAATATCTTCTGCACCTGCATCCCTGATGATTTTGCAAACAGCGTTCATGTGTTAGGGAATAATTCTCCTGGACTCCTAGATATCTATCCTTTTTGCCCTTTGACGTTTATGACCAACCCTGACGTCTGTTATCTCCCTTAAGGAAAGGGACTGCTTCAGCCATATGTTGTTGTTCCCATTTTATGACCGGGCAACTCTCGGTCATAAAATGGTTTATTGTTGTGAGAACGCTGGAACACTTCCTTCTCGGTGTTTGTGGACTCCAAGGTGTGTAATCTTCGAGGCCATAAGTGTCAGACGCAAGTAATTCAGTGTTCCCAGCTGTTTAGGCTCCTCAAATATGTTGATTACTCTGTGAACCAGTTAAAAGGTCTAGCAAGAGAGAGGCGCTTCAGAATTGACGTGGCAACTCTCCCGTGCAGTCAGAACCTCTGGCTCGTGACTTGTGATGTGAATTCTCCGGCCGAAGATCCTAATAAACCATCAGTGTTTGACATCAAAGCTCCTGCTCTCCCCGTGTCTCCTTCATGAGTCGGTGACTCCCACTGCATTGCTACACAGAGGTTTCCCCCACATCATGTAGTTATGAGCTTGGTGAAATCAACACATCCTCATTCCCAGGTCGGCCTATGTTGACGTTATGTCAAGTCCCCTGCCGGCTTTTTCCAACGCAAGGGGGGGGGGCCTTAGCGTCCATTTTCAACGCAAGGGGGGGGGCCTTAGCGTCCATTTTCAACGCAAGGGGGGGGCCCTTAGCGTCCATTTTCAGCTTTCCGGGATGTCCATGTGCTTCTATGGACTCTCATGGAAGCACGGCATTCGTTTGTGTCAACTGCCCTTAAAGGCAATGAAGACACTACACTACCCAGAATCCCCAGCTATCGTTTGGACTACACCATGTGCTCTGTTTGACAAACCCCGTGATAGTCCTCAAGCTCTGTGATTGGAGAGTGTGCTCCGAGGGTTACCGAGCCTCGAACAGCACTTGAAATGGGATGGAACCACGGCAGACTGTTCAAAACTGGATTTGAACGGGTCCACCGCGTCCCCCCCCTCCCCCACCCCGTCCCCAGAACTACAGAAATCTTGAACGGGATGTGCAAAATAGTCATTATATACAGTCTTTAATTAACTATTAGTAGAGAATAACGAGTAATGAATATACTTTATAGGGATCCTATTAATATCTAATAATAAAAATAATGAAATTCAATAACATGCTTTAACCACCAGGTGTCTCTTTATATCATCTGTGCACCTTTATGGTGTAAATACAGCCTATCTACCAATTGGATCAAATATAAAAGTGAGCCGAATTAGTGTTGATACGGCAAGGAGACGTATTGTGTGAAAAGAAATGTAAGATGTTGTTTAATGGCTGATATATTTATGATCCACGTCACGTTTTCAGTTCCTCATGTTTGTCTTCTCATCAGGGCTATAAATACAGAACTACGGCAGATATGTAATATTTAATGCAGCCGAACCGTGTATTACAATGCCGTTATGTGATGACTTTCAAAGAGAAAAGCAAGCACACTCGGAATAAGGTATTATTTTATTTTTTTTAAATGTTTTCGGTCTGTTTCCGGTATTTGTTAATGACGATGTGCTGTGAGATGTGAGACTGGAATTGCACAGGGGGAAATAACGTATCTTTAGATGCGGATTTTGTTAAACTAATATGTTTAGGCTGTGGACCAACACTATACATTGACGGGGAAGGGGGTAGCAATAAAGATAACACCATTAAACAGTTACACAACATAACAGAAATAATATCGATAGCAGCGTCCCTAGCAACCACCTTGGTAACAATGAAAACGTTGGACGCAATTTCCTGAAGTAATCTTCGTAATAACTAGCAAACTAAAGATCATGTACATCCACTGCACACATAATCTGAAATAACAACTCATATTTCTCGCATCAAATGACATCAAAACGCATTTTAATGGCCAAACTAACTTTAAAATAGGCATTTTACACCCAGAATAAAACGAAGTTCGGCCATGTTTTCTTTTTCTGCAGGGAGAAATGATAGCTGGGGATTCTGGGTAGTGTAGTGTCTTCTGCCATCCTTTACTCCGAAAAAAGATTTGTTTCTCCGAATCGAAGGGGAAAAATACAAAAGCATTGCACACAATTTAAACCAATCAATGTTGTGTAATTAACAAGGATAATCTGGTGTTTTTTAGTCGATGAGTAGTGCAGATATCACTGTAAAATCAATCGTCAGTAAGGGGAATATTTACTTCCGGGTGTACAATTCTCCGCTATCCAATGAGAATGGACGCTCACATTGCCTTTAAGGGCAGTCGACACAAACGAATGCCGTGCTTCCATGAGCGTCCATTGAGGCACATGGACATCCCGGAAAGCTGAAAATGGACGCTAAGGCCCCCCCCCTTGCGTTGAAAATGGACGCTAAGGCCCCCCCCCTTGCGTTGGAAAAAGCCGGCAGGGGACTTGACATAACGTCAACATAGGCCGACCTGGGAGTGAGGATGTGTTGGTGAAATCCCCCCAGCAGCAGGACTACATTGCAGAACTCATCTCTGTGCTTGTCTCTGATGGCAACTGTGAGTTCATATGTAGCCTGATCTCCAATGATAATGGTATACTTGTCTCCCAGTGCATGCAATATCTTGACCAGCCGTTTCATTTCTTCTTTCAGGACAGCAGGACCCGTTAGAGATGCTGGGATGAGAGGAAGATAGCCAATGATACTGGCCGGTCTGTGTGGGTGGAGGTCTGCACAGAAGGTAGAAAAGCCAGGCAGACCTGCTTCTGTATCTGGAGGAGCATCCAGCAATTCTGAAGTTGTAACCATTCTTGCAAGATGCCACATAAGTAACAGGTCTTCAGCTGTGCCATCTGAGGAAGTATCCAGACTCTCTAGCTTCTCAATATGCTCAAGTGACCTGGACCTCTGCCTGTCTTTAGCTGAGACCAGTGGTGTAGTCTATGTGATACGCTGGTATACGCTGTATACCCACTAGAAAATGCCAGTGATTTCCGTATACCCTCTTAAAAATGAGCGATGATACGTAACAACATCATTTTGTGACTGCGCTTTCACGCTTTCGCCTCTTCGTTAATACTTTTGGACGTCTGGAGCTTCCGTCGCCTGTGGCCTGTTGCTAAGCAACAGCAATACACGGCTCTGACAAACCCCAAGTTTCTCTAACGTTATCAGAATTTGATCCGTCCACCATTCAAGTTCGCGGAGCGCTAAACAGGAAGCAAACATGAAACGAAAACAGACGACAATATTTCAATGTTTTCCGAAGTTTTCCCCTATTACCACTACAGAAGAAGAGCCATGTCAGGTGGCTGTCCTAAAGGTGACAGAGAACGAGCCCGGCGCTCCGCAAATGTAACCGGTAAGTTAAATTAGCATGGTTATCATTAACGTAGCTGTAGCTAACTTGCTAACTTGCTAGCTAACTTGATCAACGTTAGTGTGGAAGAGAAAGGGAGCGAGATACTGCGTGTGTGTGTGTGTGTGTGTGTGTGTGTGTGTGTGTGTGTGTGTGTGTGTGTGTGTGTGTGTGTGTGTGCAGTCATAAACAGAACACAATGTTTATATTATCTCCTTGTTTCGGACACAGATGAGAGCTCCTGGCCAGCCTTGTGGACTGAAAGTCAGGCTATGGAATTTAAGAACAGGCATCCTTGGTTAGAGTGGAGGGACAGAAAGTTAGGTAAATAGATTAGACGACATGAGACGTCCAGAGCACATAAAATAGCCCAGGAGCTCACGGAGAAGGGTGGACAGGATTTAGTTGGACATTTGGTGAGAGCTGTGTCAGAGACTGTGTTTTCAGAGACAGATTCTGTATTCAGAACAGCATCTTGCGAAGATGAAACAACCTTTTACTGACCATGATAGTCTTATTGAGCTTCAGGAACAAAATGGTGCCAACATGGGCACTAGTCTGCACTCAAGGTGCAGTTCCACACACATTGTAAAACACATAGCAAAAGAGATGCAGAAAAAAATAGTTCACAGTATTGTGACATCTTCAAGCAAGTTGTCTGTTCTCATTGACGAGGCTCCATCTGCAGGGCGAGTGGACGAACACAGTGAACCCAGTATGGACATGTTGAGTGCTTTTTCAACCTTCATTTATTGAGGTGAAGCTTATTTGTTAATTTGTTTATTGTTTGAAGCTAATTTGTCTTGTAGCACTTCAAGGATGTTTGCTTGTTCATTTAAGCCAGGGGTGGGGAACCTCCGGCCTCCGGGCCGTATACGGCCCGCGAGACAATTTGGTACGGCCCTCGATGTCATTTATAAACACACGCAAAAAATAAAAAAATGAAAGAAATCTAGACCGCAAACAAATTAAACAAGCGAGTGCCTGTTTTTCCTGGCCAAGGTCAGGGTCCTTGAACACAACACGAGCCTAACGTGTCATCACGTGGTATATGTCTCGACTGACAGGGTGCAGTTCTGACGGAGAGCACCAGAACGCCACTCCAGCACTTCAGAAATTGCAGTACCGATAAGTCCATACACATGCCGCAGTTTCTGCGTGTCTGTGTCTTTAGTTGAAAGCCCAGTGGCGATCTGCTCATCTGTCATACTGATCAGACAGTCAATAACTGTGTTGTTATCATTAGTATCTGGTTAGCTAGCTATGCTAACGAATATAAGAAGCTTTGTCTACAACCAGTGAGGTAAAGGCACATCTTTATATGATCATTAGAGTTATAAAAAACATAAGAGAATAAAGTAAACAGGTATAAAATACTATATGACAGTTATTAATAAAGAAGAATACAGTTTGAAAGGGGAGTGATTTGTCAAATATCCATAAATTAAAAGAAAATCTGCTTACAGTTGTGTTTGGGTGTTGAGAGATGTGTCCATAGATCTCCTAATGTTGCTCTCAAAGTGCACCAGATTGATGCTTTTAACTTCAACATTTAAAAAAAATCTTCCCAGGGGAGCACGCCACACCCTGCACGTGCATGCATACGCGAGTCATGGTGAGATATCTGGATTAAGAGGTTGCTTTTTCTTTGCACAGAATGAAATGAATGGGCTGTGATTTTAGTTTTTTTAAGCAGAGGTCAATAACTTGTACGGCCCTCTGAGGATATTGTAAAAATTGAAATGGCCCTTGAGAGGAAAAAGGTTCCCCACCCCTGATTTAAGCTGATACAGTACATAGTTTGACAATGATTTATGGAAGATAATAGGGCTGAACCAGTTTGAATAAACGAATGCATTGAAAAATAGGTTTAAAATGATTATTGTGTGATATTTGTGCAGATCTATGCGAAACAAAGATGTTTTTTTAAGTGTAGAATATGATGTGTGGGCCAGGACATCTGTAGCATGACCATATTTATTGTATATTACTTGAAAATTGCAGTAGGCCATATTGAGATTTTGATAAAAATGTCGATTAATTGTTCAACCCTAGAAGATAAGTGGGCTTTTTCCATCATTGTTCATTCTTTTATGTTTTTATTGTTAATGTCACTGGCAGTTAAAAGTCACATACAAATGCTTATAATACATTGACATGTTGATAACACATAACCAGTCTCAAGACTAGTTATGCATTAGTGAGTGTGATGGTGTTCATGAGGTGTTGCTTCGAGACAGGTGTCGCTCCGCGATGCGTCGCTCTAGGATGGATGAATACAATTATTACAGTATACCCACTACAAAAAAGTAGACTACACCACTGGCTGAGACGTGTCACATGGGAGCAGGTATGTCAGTAACATCTGAGAGAATCTTCTTTCTGTCCGAGGTAGAAGTGGGGAGTCTGGCACCCTCCTGGACCCGCACAATCTTTTGGTTTACAATTATGATTGCAGTGGTGGCATTAAAACTCCCACCCTCCAGTGTCTTCTTCTTCCAGTCCAGATTGTCCATAGCAAACACATGGGGGATCTCGCTGTTTTTCATCATGGTCTCTGGGATGTAAACACCATCCGTTTCAACCTGCTGCATGACCTTCTAACTTTGTGCTGTTAGCTATTTTGTGTTCAACTTCTGATCATATCTGTTTATTTGTAGTTAATAACTAAGAAGAGAGTATGTGAAATATATGTTTTGCCACCAGGAATTTTGTTTATTTCATGATCAAAATAGGATATTTTTCACAAAAATAAAGACATTGATTTGCACAAATAATAAAAGGGTATGACATTAAGTTGAACTTAATGTCAACTTCCAGATACATTTAACTCAGTTTGCCTTGTCCTATAACATAGAAAACCTTCAATTAAAAGGTTTTGCAAAGAAGGTGGCGGCCATTTTGAATTACGCTGCCTTTAGCTTTCCAGACTGTAAACTGAAAAATCTGTAAACATTGAATCAATTCAATTTAGGCAGCAAACCTTGTGTATATTAATGTAAACCCTTCAATATGTTATATAGAAATAATCTTTTAAGTATATTTACCCATTTTGAACACAGCAAACAATCCAGAAATGGATTTGGCTTTGGAGAGACAAAAAAGGCACGGCGCCATCTAGTGACCTTATTGAGAACAGGCTTAACCAAGGCATCACCTGAAAGGTTATTTTCTGTTCTTTCAATTGGTTGGCTCAGTTTGTCTTTACCATGAACTGTCACAGAGATATTCAATCAGAAAGAGAATGATGGCATCTGATCCAGACAGAATGTGTGACTTTTATTCATAAAGGGGTTGCATTGTTTGGACCCTCACTGTAGCTTTCCAGTAGCTAGTTGACCGGGTTGTCCACCTAGGTTGTGATCCTTGAAGGTCCTAGATATCATTTCTGGTGGATAGCCTTTTACAACATTCCATGTCTGATTTCCTAAAAAATTGGGTTTTGCCCCATGGGTAGTTCCTTTATTTTTTTGAAGGCATCAGGATTGGGTGTTTGGTAGCTTTTCACCATGTGTCTTTTGATTTACCAATGTAAGTAGAATCTTCTTTGTAATTTGGATGTTTGCACTTGAGTAACCTCAATGGTATTGAACAGTGTTGTTCAATGTAGTGATGATTATTATTTAGTCGCAATTGAATGTAAATGATGGCAGACATATTTGTTAACTTTAATGTGCAAATAATATAAGTATTATTTGAATGTGCAAATGCTGTAATCAGTTTGTTTCACCTTTTCTACAAGAACCATTGGCAATAGCTACCATCTCAACAACTGAATACCCTGATAAATAAAGCAAATAAATGGCAACTCTTTTCTCCTGGTGGTTTGTGGCTCCAGTCCGAACATTTATCTCCAACACTCTCTATGGTGCACCTGTAGAAGGTCAGGATCCTCATGGTGCACCTGTAGAAGGCAACCGTGATACCGGGTTGGTAGAAGGTCAAGAGGCTCTCTATGGTGCACCTGTAGAAGTTGCAGAGTCTCTGGAGTCCATGTTGAACCTCTGCAGCCTGCGGAGGAAGAAGAGCCGCTGTCGAGCTGTTTTGGTGATGGTGTTTGTGTGATGAGTCCATGATGTGGACACAGAGGAACCTGAAGCTGCTGAATCCGTCCACCATAGTCTTGTTGATGGGGGAGTGTCCCTCTCTCTGCTGCTTCCTATAGTCCACATCAGCTCATTCGTTTTGCTGATGTTGAGATGAGGTTGTTGTCCTCCTGGCACCAACCTGGTTATCACGTTTCCTCAGTCTCACAAGCACTCCACCCCGCTTTCTTTTCCTCCTGCATTGTCAAAATGGAGTGGGTAATGTAATAATGAAACTGCTAAAATTGAAATGCAAGCCAAGGGAAATAACAGCAGATTGAGTGCCTTAGGAAATCATAAGTCACATGTTTTTTTCTTGTGCCCATATTGGTGTAAAACTTGTACACTTCAACAACATTGCTATCTATAGGTAAATGTGTGATTGACTTGGCATATGCCATCATCATTAGTTATTTACCCAACACAGTCCGCAGCTGTTTTATAATGTCAAGGTTGATTTTTAGAGTATGTGAGAGTACTACAGTTCATACTGTGTATTGATAGAGCATATAATACTGTTTGAATAAATGTGGGGACTGGTTGTAGAAAAAAGAAAGTAGAATTGGCAGCATTCTTCTGATTTTAAACATCAGTTGGCATGTAGTTGTAACGTTTCTTTTAACTAATTAAAAATAAACATTTAATGTTGTTTAGTCATTCTTGATTTAATCTCTGCACTTCTGATTTTGAGAGGAGGTGAAATATTCTAGAGTAGACGGAACTAATGGGAGAAAAGTGCAGGCAGCAATTATAATTGTTCTATATTCAAGTTAACTAAGTGTTCAAATATTTCCAGGCAGGCTAGTTTTGGAGCGATCGTCCGAAGATCCATTGGCATCCGTGTACTGTCGGTCACAATTCCGACATTTCCAGCAGAACATGAAGGCAACAGAGGGGATGACAGTCTGGCTTAAATTTACAAAAGCCCCTTTGTCATTTCCCATTTTATACTCCTCCATATCCTCCATGTTCCCTTTCCTTTTGCATAACTGTGAGATGGACATGGAACTTGGCAGAGTCCCCTGGTTAACGTAAACGTTCTAAAATCAAATTTGTAAGTCTTATTCTTAAAATAGCACGTGCTTTCACTAAATACTGTTGAGTATTCTATGTTTATTTAATAGGTTCACTGTAACGCATCTGTTTTGAAATGCAAGGGCTTTTTGGCAAAACCCGACTTGATAATGAGGGAGGAGGGGTTTTCCTGCTACAAAACTTTTCCTCTAGTTTTCGATGAGCTGCAGAACGGTAAGGAGAGGAGTAGGGGGGGGGGAGACATTCTTCTAATACTGCAGAGCAGGCAGGGGGGAGCTTCCTGCCACTCCGAGCCTGCAGACTCTTTTTTCGGTTAACATGACATGTACAGGGAAGGACGAATACTTTACGGCCGCTAACAATCTCCTTTCCTCACAAACATTACCGCTGTGCTCGCGGGCCTGCGCTACACGAGGGCATCGCGCTGCTCTGTAGAAACTGCACACCAGGACAGGAGAACTTAAAGAGAGTTTAAGGACCTGGAATCCAAACGAAAACACTGCAAGGTAAAAATGTTGCGTTTACTGCCATATAAAGTTAGGATGTTGAACAGATGGATTAAAATGTCTGTGGTCTCCCGGTGCGTAGGCTAAGCCTTAAGTGAAAACTGTTAAGGATAATCATATGTTGTAAAGAACACTCTATGTTCAAGTAGGAATTGTATGCTCATTTATCTTTGTATCATGAAGGCAATGAGAACTGAAGGTTGTTTTGGAATATAATTATTCTTGTTCCATCTTGTTTTATCGTATATATTTTTGATAATGTTTGTAGGTGTGTGGATTGTGTGCTGCATCAGATTGATTTCGTATTTTCCAGCGTAGATGCCACAAAAATGAAGTGTTTCAGGGGTTGGGGGAGTGTATGGAAAACATTTAAGTTGTTTAGCTGTTCATGTGCTCTGTTTAATGTGATTAGCTGGAATTTTTTTGCCAGTGTTTCTACAATTCACTGACAGGCTTGTTAACAAAGCTTTGGTCTGTAGCACTGCAACATGTTGATAGCTTGTTAGTGCAATATCCAGTTTACTACATCAGCTGACCTTTGGCCTATACAGAAGTCATCTTTATCACTGTTTGTTGACTGGACGTCTGGTATTCAGAATAGGAGAGTATGATTTAGAGTAGGATTAGTGGTTTAGAGACTTTGCTCACCTAAATTCATAATTAAAACATTTGTAACTATAATGCATTTCCTGAGTTTTTCGTCTGAGATCATTTACCATTCTATATTGATGGTGATAACATTAATTGGCATGTTCTAAAGTAATTTAACATAGCTGTACAATATGTGTGTAGTGTTCTCTCTTACAGTTTGTCTGGTTGAAACGGAGAGATACATAATACCCGTAATTCTAGATAGACTGTATATGTTAATGCATGTTAATTGCAGGTGTGTGTATAGTATTTTGTTCTGATGATCTCAGGGCTTACCACAAGGATATGCAGTAGCCAGCCAGTAATCGCATAGGGATTTGTTTCCAATATCAGTTAACACTATATTTTTTACTGATACACATACCCATGGATAAATATGTCTACCTTTTGCACTATTCCCACCCGATTCTTACAATTTAGTGAATACATGTCATAAGAATTGGGCTTCTGCTGTGTTCTTGCCCAAATGTCTTTATCCGTTTAAGTACAAAGAGCACAAAGACAAAACTTGCTACAGTGAGATAATAGTTTTATATTTTACACACAGCATTAATTTAACTGACTGGGGATGTGGAAAATGAACTGTTACAGCTATATTTTTGACCACTTAATACTATCAATTTAACATTAAAACATGACAAAAAACTGAGGAGAATTAAGAGAAGCAGCCTGTCACTAAAAATAAAATGGTCCACATTAATGCTGAGTCCATGTGAGCGGAGCTGAAGTTGTTGCTAACTCACTCTCACACAATCAGGTGGCAAGCAAGACACAGGAACTTTGTTAGGCTCATTTATTCACCAACAGTCATTACACCTCAAAGTTCATACCATTTCGGCTTTCACACTCACCTTTAGACACGCGGCAGAACGCAGGGCTTAGAAATGATCTTTTTAGCTTTTATTGGCTACAACCTTACTTGACTCCAAATGCTGGGTTTGTTACAAGTTCAGAAACTTCAAATAAAATGTGCCAAGGTTATGTTTTAGAATTGTAATTGAAGGTAATTTTAACTGTTCTTTTAAGAGAACAATGTCAATGCTTATTCACAATTGAATACCAATTTGCCACCAAACTAGTTCAGTTCTAATTTTGTGACGTGCAACAACATTAACCATTAACCTTTCTGTTGGTCGCTTGTTAGCAGACCCTTCACGCAATGGCAGAGCGAACAGGTACAGGCAGGGCCCATAGTGATTGCCCAATAGTTTAAATCTACTACCCACAAATAAACATATGGACTTGGGTTACTATTTAAAAAAAATTGTAAATGTATTTAGGAACCTATCCATGTGATTTTAAGTGGGGGTGGACCTCAAATCCTCTAGGGCAGGGGTGTCAAACTCAATTTCATTGCGGGCCACATTCGCATTATGGTTGCACTCAAAGGGCCGGTTGTAACTTTAAGACTATATAAAAATACATATATAAATATTTAACATATATAAAATGATGTATTATATTACATTATTGGCTCTGTTGGATTATTATCGGATAGGGTAATACCTTCATAATTAACTACGTCTGAAAGCAGAAGTCTAGGGCAAATAATTGCAAGTCTCTTCAGTGAGAATGTCAAATTTGAGATGCATTGTGGGACATGTAGTTTATGGGCAACGTGCCTCTGTAAAGTAGCATGTAACCATATAATAAAATCATATTTTTTTCAAGCTCTTGTGGGGCCACATAAAATGAAGTCGCGGGCCGGATTTCGCCCCCGGGCCTTGAGTTTGACACCCCTGCTCTAGGGGCTCCCTAGGGGCATGCTCCCCCGGTAAGATTGATTTTTTAAATTTTGGAGTTAAATGCATCAATCTGGTGCATTTTGTGGGAAAAAAAAAGACTAGATCTATGGAAACACAGAAACACCTATATGAAACAGAACTGTATACATTTCAATAATCATAAAATCATCGCCATAACCAATAACAAATAACATATTTCCAATATGACAAAACACTGAAACTTATTTATTTATTTTTGGTTAATTTATAGTTGTGAGTGTGTCTGTGCTCCTGAATTAGCCTCTCCTGTCTCCCTCCTCTCCCCCTCTCCTCCCTTATCTTTGAGGCAGCAGCAAAGACTAGTTTTAGCTCAACAAGTTTTAAAAGTGTATCTTACCTTTTTTCACCTAGTTAACTTTTTTAAATGTTTTATTCATGCATATTTGACTAATCACTACCCCCTCTAATGGAAACATGCGTTTACATAAATGGTGACCAAACCGTTTGAGACCCACTGAGAATTTAGACTAAGTTAACTATCTAAAACACAGAGTCCTTTACCTCACCAGAGCTGAGGTTATGCTGAGCTTGAATGACAAACAGACCAATCAAGGGCTTTGATTTATGATCTGTATGACAGTGGCCATGTCGGCAGGCCACATCATGCAGACAGCCAGTCACCCTGTGTGAGGCAGACCCACATTTGCGCAGCGTTGCGTTCACAAAAAATCTAAGAATCCTCATGCTAGCAGGCCACTTAACAGGCCAGGCCATCGGGAAACCCCCCGGTCCTCCTGATGGCCAGTCCGGGACTGGGTACAGGAGGCGTAGAGCGAGGGATCATTGTCCACAAGTTAATCGGTCGCAGATGGCGTTGTGGTCGCGGACGAATAAAAAAAAACAAAACCTAAATGGGTCGCGAAATACACTTGGGCGGCCGTTAATATACCTGGGCGGTCCGCCTAAGTAAAGTCTATGTGTCGGAAACCCTGAATTCTAAATAATAAACGCAATATAATGGTTAGCCGACCGGAGCTTCCGGTTTAGGAGGTGCGCACGCAGCGTCTCGTTTTAACTGAAGTGTGTGTGTGTGTGCGTTGGTGCCGCCAGATTCTGAGGACCATTCGCATGGATACCCACCAGCATTATAAGGGCATTTTGACTTGTGAAGGCAAAACTGGTGTCCTCACAAGTCGCGCAGTGTAAAAGCACTTATCAACATGTAAATAAAACCCTCCTGCTTTTTCTCGGTATGTCCTAATAAACCCCCTATACCTGATTTCTAGTGTATATTTGTGTGTGCTCATTGTGTATAAAACGCCCGTACAGCCGATTCATGGTATTGCAGTTTCATACACATTTGCCTCTCGTTTTACACAACATAAGCGCTTTTCATTGGCTGGACAAACCTGCTCACTGATTCGGCGGCTAAAGACTGGTCAATGTTTCACCAAGAAAAAGGAGCAGGAGGACATGGCTGAGGACAATGCGGTCTTTTAACCACAACTGGTAAGGGATATTTTTATCATGTATTTGAAACAAAAAAAGCATTTAAATGTTTGTTTGGTGGCTAGCTACAACCTAGCATAAAAACTGCAGTTGTTAGTTTATTACTTTGTTTGTCCGGCTCAATGTATCGCCATGAGGCATGCTCCCCATTGCTTTTCGTGTGTTTTAAAAAGTAATAGGATGAAGTTATTTAGTAAGTTAATCCTACCAAGACACTGCATTTGACTGGAAACGTTACATTTAGCTCTGCAGTCAATTAGCACAGTTTAGCTTAGCATCTTAGTGTGCTGCGTGTTACTGTGCAGCCCTCACACCCGTGCAGCCGTCAGCTGTTTCGAGGGAGCGGCTCCTCCGTGCAGAGGAGCGACTGCCATGTTTTGCAAATTAAAACGTGCATAGTTTCATACACCTACAGTCAGTGCAGACGTAGCTGGTGACTGTAGGTGCACTGCCATCGGAGCACACCAGAACGATGTACTGGGACTTGTACCGTCGAAAGTCCCGTCTTTTTTCGATGTTATGGACATTAAAAATGTTGTGCATTCCTATTAATTCACTACCATCCTTAATAGAAGTGTATCACCCCTCTATTTTCTAATGCGTCTTTTTTTACCCAAAGAGATGTTATTGTTAACCATCAAAGCCAACTTTGAAACTTGATGGACTGATTAATGCTTTCTGTATTATGAGTTATTGCTTTGGTACATTAAACTTAGCCTGTTCTCTGTTTTATTATTCAAGGATGACACAAAGGAGCAGGAGAAAGACTCCTGAACAGGATGCAATAGAGCATATCATTCTGGGCAGAGAAAACCCTTCCTAGACGCCAGGTTCATGAACACATTTAAAGGTAAGCTTTATCTCACACAGTATGTAGTATCAAAGACCGTATAGCATTGATTCATCAATATGACCCTGACCTTTTAGCCATTGCTCTTAGGTCATCAGCCTCACGTATTTTCAACAATGTATATGTTTTCAGGAAATGTCTTTTAAAATGTGTGCTCCTCAAAAAACAACTCTGTATGCCAAATCAATTGTCCTAAACTGCCTGACACCCGCCATGTTTAGAGATGCTTTGACTGCACTTTTGGAGAGCCATGGTGAAGGTGTCTCTGTCTGCTCCATGCACCCCAGGTCAGACCTGTCTGCTTCACTGAGCCTCTCCTCAGTGCGAGGGTTTTTTGGCAGGGTTAGCAAACTATCTGGCCCTTTATTATTATATAATGAAGCCTTTTTAACCATGCATATGATCATTTATTGAAATCAAATGTGTACAACATAATTTATAATAGCACAACATTGTCTATCCTCTCAATTTAGCCTCTTAATTTTGATCTTGAAGTGCACAATAATGGTACATTTAACTTTAAAATATAACATTTGTGTTTTTCATTTTATGTTTTATTTTTTATATGTTTATACATATGGCAACAAAAAGTACTATTGCTTTAAAAGTATTTTTCTAATATCTAATCTGAACATTAGACACACATGCTGATTAAAGCAGTGCTCTGTTTATTTACGTTTAAATGAAAGGCAATATAAAATGTGTCCCTTCATACCAGTAAATAATTGTGATCTCATCGTGAACTCACCCCTGGATATAGTCAAATCACAGCAACCCTAGCAGTGTTGGCATCACTATGTTAAGCGTTTCAAAGTACTGTTAACCAACACCTTGTGCATATCACTGTGGAGCTTTATTGCAGAAAGGAGTGCGTGCTGATCAAACTTTATATATATATATATATATATATGTTTGGTTATAGTACATTGTATTACAACACAGTGCACAGCATAAGACTGCTTAACTCCTGAGCTCTATGGCGTTTATTTGACATATATATATATATTAGGGGTGTAACGGTACACGTACCCGTACCGAAATTATTCGGTACAGGCCCTTCCGTTCGGTACACGTGTGTACCGAACGAATATAACGTTAAACGTAAAAAATTGAGAACGTGAGCAACTTCTTGGAAGTAATCTCAGGTGCTGCGTCGCAGCATTCAGAGTAATTTGCTCCCATTGTGTTCAACGCGTCATAGAGCGAGCAAGTCATTTCATTGGACGAGCTGGTCAGAGGGATGCGTTCAAATGTAGTCAGTAATTTGAGGAACTGTCGAAATGGCGAACGCAGATAAAGTTGAGCTCGAAAATCCTCCAGCATCATTGAAGTCTCCGGTTTGGGAACATTTTGGTTTCGCAGTTACGTACAAGGATGACGGACAAAGACAGGTGGACCGAACCAAAGCTGTTTGTCGGCATTGTTCAACTAACATTGGTTACGCGGCTGGCAATACATCAAACTTGCACACTCATTTGAAAAGGCATCACCCGAACGTGAATATCACCTGTACCAAAAGACTGAAGTGCAAACCCAACTCCCGCTAGCATGTAAGTCTCCACCACTCGCAAAAACTTCAGACCGAGCCAAAGCTATTACAAACGGCAAATATCCATGTTAGCAAAGCGCTACCTGGCTGTATCTGCTACCTCTGTCCCTAGAGAGGGTGTTCTCCACAGCAGGAGACATTGCTCGGGCCAGCAGATCTGCCCTTTCGGCAAGCAATGTGGACAAGTACATTTTTCTTTAAAAAAACATGAAAATACAATGACAAGCAAGTCATAATGTCAAACTGACTGCTTAGGTACAGTACAGTTCAAATACAGATTATTTCAGTCCATCGAAAAGTTGCACCTTAAATGTTCATTTTATTTTATATTTATTTGAGTGAATATTCATAGTTTAATAATTAAAAACCCAAATCTAATTTATGTTTTGTGAGTACTAGTACAGTAAAGTTCAAATACAGATTATTTCAGTTCATCGAAATGCTGCACCTTAATGTTTATTTTATTATATTTTGTAGTTATTTGAGTGAATACATTATTCACAGTTTAATAATAATTAAAAAAAAATATGTTATGTTGTGATAATTTTTTCTGCTGTACCGAAAACGTACCGAACCGAACCGTGACCTAAAAACCGAGGTACGTACCGAACCGAAATGTTTGTGAACCGTTACACCCCTAATATATATATATATATATATATGTCAAATAAACGCCATAGAGCTCAGGAGTTAAGCATATATATATATATATATATATATATATATATATATATATATATATATATATATATATATTAGTGCTGTCAAAATTATCGCGTTAACGGCGGTAATTAATTTTTTGAATTAATTGCGTTAAAATATTTAACGCATTTAACGCATGTGCAGAATGGCCCGCCCCATACGTGCCACCAGTGGCAGCGCCAGGGTATGGCTGGGGTAGGCTACACCCATACCAAGAAATGGCTTAGCCCCACCATGAAAAATGATGTTAAAGTAAGCAAAATAAAGTCTGCCAACTCGCGCGGAGTAAATTGCACAGACAGCAGTTAGTAAGACTGATTTCAGTAGCCACGGTTTTGAAAACTTTTGTCACGTAGTGATCGTCTTCTCAATAGAACATCTTTGATAACGGCGTGGTGTTGTTGCAGGAAGTCCCGACGCAGAATACTCTTGCTGTAGTACAGGGCAGAGCCATATAATAGTAATAATATGGCTCTGGTACAGGGGTGCACATAACTGGTACGCAGGTTATGTGCGTAATCTGAAATGCGTCACTTGTGTCACAAAGCGCATTTGCGTACCGACGTACTTGTGAAGCTTTTCCAGAAGGCGGTTCGATCACCGGACGACAGAGTCGGTCTCCGTGTGCACAGACAGGGCTGCTGTTAACGTCGGTCTGTACAACGGAACTGTGCCAAAACTACGCCAACCGGCTGCGGAGGGAGACTCCCCCCTTCACTGGAGAACTGCGCTCAAACAGCTGATCACAACGTTCACACTCTGTGGTCACGAAGTACTCCACTAGCCCCCCCCCCCCCCCAGTAAGTACTCCCCCGTTGATTGAAATCAACACGTAATGAATTAAGACCCCACGGTTTGATGATTGATAGGTGTGTGGGTTGTCTTTCATTTTGACACGCAGAAAAATGTTATAATAAACATAGATACTGTATGTTAAATTGATATATCCGCCTTCTTTCATTTATCTTTCCATTCCCACAACAATATACATAAATAAATGGCATATTTTGGACATAGTTCGAATGGTGATTAATCATGATTAATTAATGTTTAAGCTGTGATTAATCTGATTAAAAATTTGAATCGTTTGACAGCCCTAATATATATATATATATATACACGTTACCTCTTCTGTTGCATTATATTGCACACTGGACTTAATTACTGCATCACTTCATTTTATAATTACTTCTATTTTCTTTATTTTAAAATCATATATATAAATATTTACGTTGCATTGCATATTGTACTAAAGTGGCCGCTCCAACAGATGTCTTAGCTTTGCTGAAGAACGTTTACCATATCCTCATGTATGCACCAATACAATAATTAAGGCACAAGTACCAGAGTGTAATGAATACTTTGTTACAGTAAAAGTCCTGCATTCAAAATGTTCCTCAAGTGAAAGTAGAAAAGTATTATCATCAAAATATAATGAAAGTAGCGACAGTAAAAGTAGTCATTGTGCAGACTGGTCCATTTCAGAATAATATATGATATGTTTTATAATGATTGATCATGAAAGTGTTCTCAAAGCTGGTGAAGGTGCAGCTAGTGTGAATGACTTTGTAGACTGCAGGGTAGCTGGTGGATTTACTCCAGGTGGAACTAAAGTCTGATTCAACACTTGATTAGATTTACCATCAATAATCCACATCTGTGAAGTAACTAAAGGTATTGCATACATGTAGTGGAGGAAAAGTACACCATCTACCTCTGAATTGTAGAAGTAGCAAAATATTGAAATTAAGTAAAGTACAAGTAACTCAACATTTTACCCAAGCACTTGAGTTTATTAACTTAGTTACTTTACACCACTGGCTATAAAGATAGAAAGACTAAGCCTTGCACAGAGGCATGAACATACATTTTCCAAATGCTCAACAGTGCTGCCAAAAATATAAACTGACTGCTACACAATTAAAATAAATGCCTCACTTGTACCTATTTTCTGTAATGCAATTATTCCCAGACGAGGAGATAACATACAACTATGGGGATTCTGCTTGGCCCTGTCGCTCAATAGTGAGGTTATGTTCTCTTTAGGACATTGCTTAACTGACAGGGAAAAAGTGTTGCATTGCTCCATTGCTCTTCATGGTACCACTCGGCTCAGTTAAGCAGATTAGATTTTTTTGCAAAAAAATGATGCCGTGTTAACATTATTTTTTGAATTTCACCTGATTAATACAAAAGGAGTCGATAATGTTTTTAAGTCGTGCCGATCTTTCACTTATTTACAGGAAGTATGTGGTGGGACACGAGAGGCTGGGACCGAACTTAGTACAACTCCAAACACATCAGGGGACAAGATGGTGCGTTTCAATGTATTGTTTTTCCACACATGTTGCGTGTCGCTGACTGGTATAGATTGAAGCTGTTTTATCAGGACTATCGTCTTGGTAAGGGGGCTCAGTTTCCCCATACTTTGGGTCAAATTGAAACGGGTTAAATGTTATACTACACAGAAAGATAAAGGCCGTCTGGTCACAGGGTGTCTTGTAGGGACAGCAGTCCTTGTAAGGACAGATGATTTTACAACCTGTTGACATGACTAGACATTAGATCATTGCCTTCATCCAGCGTGTGCACACCTGTAACAGTTAAACCTTTGCAGCACACACGTCAGATCAAACCACTACCAAGGTGACAACAGTGTCTTTTTTTGTGCTACAATTTCAGGCTCCCTGTGAAGAAGCTTCTAACCCTGAGCCCGAGAGTAGTGTTAATTTCGTTGACTAAAACTATGACGAAATACGTCAACGACCATTTTTTCCATGACTAAAAGGAGACGATGACGAAACGGCACAGACGTCAGTAAACAATAACTGTAACGAAATCAACATGCAATATTGTTGACGAAAAGTGACGAGACGAAAATGTAGTTTACTAAATAAAAACTATGCCAAAATCTGTCTTTACTTTCACTGACGAAAAATGAGGAGATGAAATATTATCAAAGATAACTTTAAATCTCTGAGTCAGTTTTTCTCCCATTTCCGGTGCTGTGGCTGGGCAGCAGCTGTGTCTGTGCTGCGCGCGGTTTGCACATTTGAATTACACCGGGAAGCGGCACACTGTGAACTCTCAGGAAGACTCGGGTCTAACTAAACTTATTTAACAGAAAATAAAATGGCAACAGCAGGGCTTGGGAGCAGTGGTCGCGTTAACCGAATGCCCCCCCCCTGTCAAAATGTCAAAATGACTGACGAAAAAGTCACCACTGCTTGGGAGAAAGAAACAATGTGATATTTGGGCCTATTTCTGCTACAATGACTGAGAAAAAAAGCAAATGCATTATTTTATCAGAAGGGAAGCAATGTGGCCATAACACAGCTGGTAAAAACACCACAAACCTGACCTGTTACACTCTGCAAAGCTGCTTTCTTAATCATTCAACCTGTGTTTTTCATCAAATAAGGACAAGATATAATCTTATTGTGAAATACGTTTGACTAAAATGACAAATTATTGGTTTTGGCTAGACTAATTTGTAGGAAGAAAAAAAGTAGACCAAAATAATTAGTTTTCTTTGACTAAAATAAGACTAAAATGCTCAGACTTTTAGTCGACTAAAACTTGACTAAATAAAAACAGGATGAAGGTGACTAAATATGACTAAAACTAAACAGGAAATTTAACACGGGACTAAGGGTGCATTCACACCTAATAGTCCGCTCTCTGGTGCGCACCAGATGACAGTTTGTTACATTGTTTCATTTTTTAGAAGGATCGGTTTGCGTTCACACAGGCAAATCTCAAACGGACTATAAACTTTAAACACAAGTCATGTGCTCGAAAATGCTGTTCAACCATTGGTCAGACATTAAGGGGGTACAAACGCAAATCCCGGCAATTTCTAGCGGAGCCTCCGCCATGGAGCATCGGCACTTTCGGCAGGTTATTCTCATGCTGCTGTTAGTCTGGAGATCAACATACATATGATTATATAATCAGACAACGTCCGTTAAAAAACATTATTACATAGCTTTGTTGAATACTCGATTCTGATTGGTCAATTCAAAACACGTGACACGTTTTTAATCCAGAACAGACAGACCGCTGTCAAGGATTTATTGACCGTTGTTAAGGACTCTCACATCTGCACAAACAAGTCCGTTCGATTTAACTGTATACAGTTTGGCTGAAACTAACTGACAAGACAAGAGCGACAAGAAAACGGCAGTAAGTAACGGGCAGAAACCCTCATTTTTACGCAGCGGTCCAGACATAGGTCAGACGGCGACACATATTCAGTTGCCAGTTCCTTTGGCATTAGGGCAGGGATATCTAGATACTTCCCAAGGTTTGACATAATGAATTGTGCTATTTTTAAAGCAAGCAACGATTTTTTCAAATCTGTAATCAAAAAGCTCCTCAAAAACGCTATCGAAGCAGTTCCTGCCGTTGCTACGTTAGTTCAAACGGTAACAACGGACTATTTTTCTTAGCGGATGCATGTACATTTAAATACAACTATTTTTTAAATCAATAAAATAATTTTCTAAATCCACAAAAGCATTTCAATTAATATTGGGAGTCATGTCGTTACTTTGTTGAGAATGTGGCCATGTAATAAGCGGGATAATGTGCAGCAGCGCGGTCATTATGAGGAAAAGAACACCTTCATACCGATCTAGATCCCTCCGCTTCGCGTCGGGCTCCTGATCAGCCTGTCGGTGTTCTTTTCCTGCTTATCCATGAAAGACGTTCTGCAGAGGAGGGCCGTTTCACCGACGACGGGTGTTACTTTTATGTAGCTGACGGAGAATTTTTACTTTACACAACACTGTTCAACACTTAATTCTGCTTTACTCTTTAACTAAACAACCGCGGATGTCTTGAAAGACTCTTTCGCTAAAGATTTTTGAAGATATCCGCGTTCTTGTGACACGTAAATACTACGCTTCCTATGTTTTGGTGCGGACTGCATTCACACCAGCAATGAACCGCTCCAGAGTTCGCAAGCAAGTGCTCCGAGACCACCTATTTTAGCGGACCAGAGTCCGGTTGTTTAGTTCACTTAAGAGGTCTCGGACTGCGTTCAAACCGACCCAAATGAACCGCACCAAGCGGCTAAACGCACCAGGGTTCGATTCAACCGGACTATACAAGGCAGGTGTGAACGCGCCCTAAGACCCAAAACTAAATAAAAAAATAGCTGACGAAATTAACACTACCCGAGAGAGAACCTCCGTTATCCCCACAAACCAAAATAGCAAGTTGTACTTCATAATACTCCGTCACCATTGTTTTTTCACACACTGGCAAAGGGAGGAATCTTTGTCACATATGGCACATTTGGATATCTGTCAGCTAGTTAGCATTGATGATGCCTTTTCGGCATCATTAGGCCTTTATTGCCTTTTATGACACCATTTAGGCAGGACATACTTTCAACTGCTCTAAGTCGGATGCTAATAAGAGTTTTTCAAAAGGATGAGTAAAATTGTGTTTTTTATAAAATAAGATGTCCAAGCAGACAAACCTCTTATTTTCATTGTCATAAGGATGACGGGTGCATCTCAATAAATTAGAATATCGTGGAAAAGTTAATTTATTTCATTAATTCAATTCAAAAAGTGAAACTCATGTATTATATGGATTCATTACACACAAAGAGAAATATTTCAAGGCTTTATTTGTTTTAATCTTGATGATTACGGCTTACAGCTAATGAAAACCCCCAAATCAGTATCTCAGAAAATTGGAATATTACATAAGACCAATACAAATAATAATATTTTTAATACAGACATTTTTGAAATGGCCTTTTGAAAAGTATGTTCATGTGTATGCATTCAGTACTTGGTTGGGCCTCCTTTTGCATGAATGACTGCATTAATGCAGCATAGCTTGGAGGCGATCAGCCTGTGGCACTGCTGAGGTGTGATGGAAGCCCAGGTTGCTTCAGCGGCCTTCAGCTCGTCTGCATTGTTGGGTCTCGTGTCTCATCTTCCTCTTGACAATATCCCATAGATTCTCTATAGGGCAGGGTTTCCGCTAGGATTTTTTCTCGCCGGTCAAATGTCCGGGCAGAATTTATTTTACCGGACTAATTTGAAACTTACCGGTCATATTTCAATAATAATAATAATAGTTGTATAGCAGAGTTTCCGTTAGCAGGTAATTACCGGACTATGAGCAGATATGCTTCAGTTTAAAACTCAGTTCACGGGCTCATTTTTATATTGCTTCAGTTTATAATCGTAACAGATCGAAACATTCAGATTCATTTTTCAATAAATGATTCCACAAACAAACAACATAATTATTACATTCAAACAAACTACTTGTAGTAGATAACGTACATTATTCAGAAGTTTACAATAACTTTGAATAATAACACGGGAGAAACGGATCCTCTCCCTCCCTCTCTCTCTCCTGACAGCCCGTCAGTTTCTCATGCAGCTCCTGCAGCCCGCTAAACAGAGGGCGGGGCTTCAGGTGATTATGCAGAGCTGCGTGTCTCGGTGAGACTCAGCAGCTGATCTGATCTCTCTCTCGCTCCGGTTACACTTCACTCGCGTTTATGTCCATATCGATCAGATCCAGCTCTCCTGATCGGCCTTTATAGAGAGCACCGATGAAACTATTAAGAGTGAATATCGGCCGATAATGACCGGCGGCCGATCGATCGGAGCCTCCCTAATCATTACCAGACATTTTGACCGTCAGGTTTTGAATTTACCGGTTTTTTATAAATGTTACCAGCTAAAAACCGGTAATTACCGGCTAACGGAAACCCTGCTATAGGGGTCAGGCCAGTTTTCTGGCCAATCAAGTACAGTAATTCCATGGTCACTAAACCATGTCTTAGTACTTTTGGCAGTGTGGGCAGGTGCCAAGTCCTGCTGGAAAATGAAATCAGCATCTCCATAAAGCTTGTCAGAAGAAGGAAGCATGAAGTGCTCTAAAATGTCCTGGTAGACGGCTGCGTTGATTTTGGACTTGAGAAAACACAGTGGACCAACACCAGCAGATGACATGGCTTTCCAAATCATCACTGACTGTGGAAACTTCACACTGGACTTCAAGCAACTTGGATTGTGTGCCTCTCCACTCTTCCTCCAGACTCTGGGACTTTGATTTCCAAATGAAATGCAAAATGTACTTTCAGTCAGTGAAGACTGGCCTGACCTGAACCCTATAGAGAATCTATGGGGTATTGTCAAGAGGAAGATGAGAGACACGAGACCCAACAATGCAGACGAGCTGAAGGCCGCTATCAAAGCAACCTGGGCTTCCATCACACCTCAGCAGTGCCACAGGCTGATCGCCTCCATGCCACGCCGCATTGATGCAGTCATTCATGCAAATGGAGGCCCAACCAAGTACTGAGTCCATACACATGAACATACGCCACAAGAAGGCCAACATTTCTCTATTAAAAATCCTTTTTTTTATTGGTCTTATGTAATTATGATACTTATAATTTTGGGGTTTTCATAAACTGTAAGCCATAATCATCAAGATTAAAACAAATAAAGCCTTGAAATATTTCACTTTGTGTGTAATGAATCCATATAATACATAAATCACTTTTTGAATTGAATTAATGAAATTGAACTTTTCCAATATATTCTAATTTATTGAGATGCACTTGTATGTCCTAAAATCTGGGTCACATTTTCACACTATAATTTATATATTTATTTTGTTTGTTACATTTTTGATCCACAGTGTCATCATGAACTCATCAGTGCAGTTCTTTCCTCTTTGGATAATTGTCATGTTTGCACAGGACCTTTCTCAAGCCTAAAATTGATAGGTTACATTCACACGTAAAACCAGTCAAACAACACAGTTTTTACTCTGTGATGAGAAACATTTAAAGTGGACCTATCATGCTATATTTGAAACATATATTGTAGGGCCATACCTATATAAAACATGTCTGTGAAGTTTTTTTTTCAAAATACCAAAAAGGCATTTTAGTCATGCCTCATTTCGCTCTATTTGCTCTTTTCCAGCCCTGTTTTTGCAAGGGCTGATTCTGCTTTTGTGGCAGACTACAGCGCCACTTACAGGCCTGGCATATGTACTACAGCATCTCCTGCGCTTTCGAGCGGTCTCATTCCCCTGATATGTGGAGAGTTGTCCATATGGGACATATGGGTATGGAAGAAAAGAGAGAGGGTTGTGTTTTCTGACACTTGGTGAGTTCCCTGACACAGCGGGGACACATATTCATGTGTAAAAGACGTACGAAAGTGCATTTTGCATTATAGGTCCCCTTTAAATAAAACAAACTTAATTTCAGAAACTTAACCTGTTAAGCCCGAGAGACCCCGGTACTGGGGCCCTCCTGCAACATCTTGCAGGAAACAGTGTCTGAGGGCATGTTCATTTAATAAACTATGAATGTCTTATATCCATGTAACGGGAAGAAACTCATCTAACTGACCATTTAATTTTTTTTATTTAAAAAATCCCCCCACAATGCTAACGCTGAGCCTCTGAATTAGCAACCAACGAAAAATGCTAACAGATGACTGCACCGAAATTCACTCACAATACCTTATTATTTATCTTTGCTGCACATCCAACCCATCGTTTCACATCGTGAGGTGACACAGAATTGAGGGGTACCCTTCATTATCACAAAATTATACGAACTCTCTGAGATAATAACAAGAACAGACATTAAAACATATGGCGCTAGGTAGCTAAAAATGCTAACATGGCTCACCTGTGTCGTAGTCTGGTCAAAAGTGGTATTCAATGGCATTAAAACGATAAAAACGCTGCTGAAGTTAATCCAATGTGTCTGTGTCCCTTTGAAATGATTTTTGATAATCCATTAGCAATAAACCTGCTTTTCGGTATCCAGATGTCAGAGCGAGAGAGAGGTTCACTCTCATCCAAAACTGTGTGCGCGAAGCCCCCACCTTTTTGTTTTACCATGTGTGTGAGTGGGGAGATTCCCCTTCGATTCTATTGGCTCCAACGGTCAGAAAGAGATGTCAATCACCAAAATCGACCAATGGGTTCCAGAGAAACGGTAAAACCCCCATTTCCACCCAAATCACCTCAGAGGTGGAGTTTTTTTTGCTAAACCTCTCTAAAAAAGTCAAATGTCACTTGTTTTGCATCAATCTTGATACAGGGTAATTATTATATGTTGTACTTTGGATTCCTATAGCTTTTAGTCTAACTTACCATCATCCAAGGGTAGTTTTCACTATAAGTAAAGCATTTTTGAACGGACACTATAATTTACAGTTTTTTACTATGTTCAATCTGAATTTTCTTTAAAATAAAAAACATCTATTGATTCTGACTTTTCTACATCCAACTCACAGGTTTATCATTACTTTGAGAACAAATATTTTCAATTTAACCCTTTTTAGAAGGGAAGATATGGTCATTTGTTCTGGGAATGTCATTTTCGAGCCTGAGACCTGAAAAACAGGCTCAGGGCTAAACTGGTTAAATAAAATTCAATTTGATTGACTTTCTTCTTTGTTATACACACAGTGAGTAGATGTTAAAATAATGGTCAAGAAATGTGACCAGTACATTTTCTGGATAATGAAGAAAATACAAACTTGGTGTGTTTTTGTTTAAAGGTGAAGGACATTGGCCTTTCCAGTAATGAAGGTTCCTTCTGTGACTACATTCCTGAAACTGCGTCTAGCAGCTATGGATCCAACGCTAATGAAGACTGCCCACCTGACTCTGAAGCAAATAACGATTGGGATCATCTCATTTCCACCATCAGGGATTCAAAGCCACTCCATGGTAAGACTGCACCAACTGTCTCTACAAAGAACTGTGTTGAACAACAAGACACGGCTGCTACTACCTCTGATATATTCCAAATTGATGGGGCTTCCTGTTCTGATAATGAACCTACCACATACAATACTCACCCCTTGATTCCACCGGTTCGCGTTACGGCCGGGCCGCGGCATTCGCAAAGATCGCGGCCACTCTAGTAAATGGGTGCTACTCCACCAGACGCGCCGCGTTATGGCTCAGAAGGGTCCCAGAAGCGTCTCGGCGCTGGGCTCCGCTAAAAATAGGATGCAAGTCTATTTGACGCGAGGTGTTGCATAGCGCGGGCAGGAAGTGGACCGGTCAGAGCATCCAGTCAACCCCCAAAATAAACTAATTTTGCAGACCCTATTCCTCCGTAGTCTTTCAAGTAGGAGGAGAAATCCCAGCGTTCTCCTCTGGTTTACAGGCACTGTGTCAATTATAAACAGTTGAGGCCTAAATGATTAGCCCCCCAGGAGTTATGGGACATTTTCCTAAAATTCTTGCCAATGTGTCCAATAAAACTTTATATAATCAAACTTTCACCAGTGCTATTTAGCAGAGGTGGGACCAAGTCATTGTTTTGCAAGTCCGAGTCAAGTCTCAAGTCTTTGCCCTCAAGTCCGAGTCAAGTCTCAAGTCTTTGCCCTCAAGTCCGAGTCAAGTCTCAAGTCTTTGCGCTCGAGTCCGAGTCAAGTCTCAAGTCAGGTTAGGCAAGTTCAAGTCAAGTCCCAGGTCCTAAACTTTGAAAACCGAGTCTTAAACAACTTATTATTACTACTTATGCTTTTCAACATAACTGTTGCATAAACATAAAATGAAGTAACAGTTTCATTCAGCCACACAATTTGTGTGCTTTTTTATTATGAAAAATTATGTGAAGTGTGTGAGTTTGTTATTGTCAGACAGTGTGAGTGAGTGAAAAACACAAGTTATAGATGCATCAATCTCAGGGTCCAAGAGACCACATTTAAATTAAGTGACAGGCTGAGAAACATAACCGTTGCATAAACATAACATGAAGTAACAGTTTCATTCACCCACACTTTTTCTATTATCTCGGGGCCCTATAATGCATTGCATTTGCAAAAGACCAAATTGGTCAATAGTCGGTCACTCATTTGTGCACAATGGGGTCGCAGGATGATGCCACCATGGCTAAAAACTCGCTCCACTGGAGCACTGGAGGCAGGCACTGCCAAAACTCTGATGGCCATTTTGAACAGCGAAGGAAGAACCTTCATGTTCATTGCCCAGAATAAAAGGACATTCTGTCCATCAGCGATGTGGAGATAGTGACTTAGCTGCAGTGCTGGAGTGGTCCCAACATCCTTCTTCTTCCTCTTATGGTAGGCAGCAAACAGCCCTTCACCTTGTCCAAGGTTCTCTGGCTCATCAACACAAGGCGTAGGTTGCTCTGTCTCCACAGCCTCTTGCAGGATCAGTTCTGGCAAAACATATAAAAACAAAACAAAAAAAGACACAAAAGAGCCCTTATTATATTTTGTATTGGTGATGCAGTAGGTTAAACTGAACACATGTTATTGTTGCAATCAATTACCGTAATTTTCGGACTATAAGCCGCGCCTTTTTTCCCATTTTTCGACCCTGCGGTTTATATAATGGTGCGGCTAATCTATGGATTTGTACAGCCAACGGCCACTAGGGGACCTCCTAAATCTATGGATTTTACAGGTTACAGTCCATCACCTTTAACTCTATGGGCTCTATGACCGGTCCGCGCCCGCCACCTTTAAGCGGCGGGCTCCAGCAGGAAAAGCTGGAGGCCGGAAAAGAGTGAGACAGGTACCGCGCAAAAGTAAAAGTGGAACCAAGAGTGGTATGAGAGACAGAACGAGAGCAAGACAGTTTGTGCAAACGAAGTTTTCATGCACAAACCCTCATTATGGAAAACAAACGTAGAAATCCACTGGTGGTCCCCCTACCACTGGTTGAAAACCACTGCTGTCGATCACTGCCGGTACGTGCTCTGGGAGCGCACCGTTTACGTTTGAAAGTTGAAAAGTGTGTGTGTCTGAAACGCTATGTGATACAGTTTACACAGCACAGTACATGTTCTGTAGCTACTATTGCACTAAATGGTAACACTTGAATACGTTATGCAAATATGCAACTTGTTTGTTAAAATGTTAATAAATGGGAGCTTCCTCAAACAGCCATCTCTTTCCCGACAATCCCCTCTGTGCACGAACCCTTACATATGGTAATTAAACATTAAAACACCTGCGGTTTATATATGTACACCTCATTCAATTTAGCTGCTGCGGCTTATATTCAGGTGCGCCTTATAGTCCGAAAATTACGGTAAAAGGAAATTATGAGTAAATAGTAATAATAAACTCAATTAAGTTTACCTTTCACATGTTATAGAACCTGAGCTTTGACCTCAAGACTGACCAGCACATGGTGGTCTATCCACATCAGAGAAAAGGCTGGATCCAAAGCAGCTGCTTTGAGGTACACAGGATCTGAAAAGGGGGCAGTTGTTCCATCCTGTGTTAATGTGGCCATTTTCACATTGATGAAAATCCCCCCAAACCTTTTCTTCAGGGACACCTGGAGACTTCAAACCAGGCTGCTGGGGAAACGGACTTGTGGCTTTAGCTTCTCGAGGTGGTGATTTAGGGACAGGACAGATGGAAAAACAGAACTGATTGTCACTATCTTTTCCCCTTGTGTCAAATCTGTTGCTTCTCCAAATGGATTCATGATGTCCACCAACTCCTTCAAAACATTCCACTCCTGTGCTGTGAACAACAACTCCTTGTGCCCAGCCTTTTCTAGTACACAGCAAAGCTTCGGATGTTCACAACGGAGTACTGCCTTCACTTGCCTGAGTGTCGAGTTCCATCTTGTGGTGACAGCAGCAGGGATGCCTCTGTGTTCCCCAAATTCAGCATCACACACATCTTTAAAAGTTGTGCTTGTATGCAGCAGTGAGCTGAGCTTCGACAACTTTGCAAGAGAAGAGGTTGTTCCTTTTGTTTCCTTCAATCCGTCTCCCACCACCAGCTGCAGTGTGTGCGCAAAACACTGCAAGCGCTGTTTTTTTGCCAGGGCAGCATCTACCGTTTCCTGATCTTCAAGGGAAAGTTCATGCCATAGCTCTGGGTCATCAAGATCATCCTCTTCATCAACATCATCTTCTTGCTCCGTTGGGAAGCACACTTTACGTTGGCGGCATTGTCACTAATAATGTAGTCGATCTTGTTTTTAATGCTGTACTCATCACATACAGCCTCAAATTGCGCACATATTCTTTCAGCTGTGTGTGAGCCTTTGAAGCGGTCACAGGCCAGGAGATAGGATTTCAGCTCTATCCTCTCTTCATCCTTCTCTAAATAGTGTGCAGTAACACCAAGGAATCCCCTCATCTTTCTGTCAGACCAAATGTCCACAGTGACTGAGACATGATTTATATTACTCATCCGGGTTTTTAATTTTAAACGTCTTTCCACAGCAAGGCTCTCTACTTTCACAGTCAGTGTCCTGCGACAAACTGGCCTGTACTTTCTGTCAACTACTGTCAGAAAGTGGCAAACTCTTATTTTCAATAATTGACAGGGGCAAGCTGTAATCGACAACTAAGTCGGACAGTATTGCATTGGTGATGGCTTTCTGTTGTGGATGATTCACGCTGTACTGTCCATCTTGGTTGCCAAAAAACT
The DNA here is from genome assembly GCF_902827115.2 of Pseudochaenichthys georgianus. NCBI lineage: Eukaryota > Metazoa > Chordata > Actinopteri > Perciformes > Channichthyidae > Pseudochaenichthys > Pseudochaenichthys georgianus. Next base: position 40,597,304 of record NC_047516.1, read on the forward strand.
GAGACTGAAGGCTGTTGTGCATAATTTGTAATGCTTTTGTTCCTCTGGTATTCTTCATATCTGTAAAAAGGTAAACGTATGAAGAAAACAACAATTAGTAAATGCATTGTTGTTCTTTCTCGAATTGCAGATCAAACTGCTCTTTATTAGTCACATTAATAATTGAATTATCAATTGTCTATCTGCTGGTAAAGTAATGTGTTTTTATTTTATTTTAAGAGGGATCAGTAAGGTTAGGCTACTGTGACTGTCAGCAGGAATTTATTAATAAGATCCCTGATGTTAAGTTAATGCAACGTTAATCTTAAGAATGTTTAATTCCACTGTGTACAGTATGTGACCCCACAATCTATTTGTATTTGTATTTAATGTTGTACCTAATAATTTTCTAATGTCATTCACATCTCCATGTGTGCTTCGAAGCAGTATTAATATTGTTGTTGTTGCTAGTTTTCGCCACAATGTGGCGCCTTTGAGTAGACAAGAGAAGAACAAGTAGAAGAAGATCGTGGCTTCTTCGTTGGATTAAAATAAGTAAGGAGTTTATGGCGGTAAATTGTATGATGCAGCAAAGAATAAGTGTGTGTTCAAAGTGTACTCGTTGTGGGGTTAAAGTGCTGACAGTGAAGAAAGAGAGCAACACTATCGCTATCCATCAGTGAAAATATAGAGGGAACTAGATACCTTTCTGGTCGTTTTTTGTAAATATAAAGGCTATTTATAGACACAATGATGACTACCTGCTAGACCGTTCCCAGTGCACAGAATCAAATCACAACAACTGGATCGCATACGCGGGATATTCATTATTTGTCTCTGGAGAACGGCAACATAACGTTATCCTAGCGGCTTGGCCCCTGTAATGCTAACATATTACATTGTGTATTCAATGCAACCGTATATTTTTAACCATAGACTGTTTATAGAACCCACATCTATTTAGCTGGATAGACAACAGATATGTAGCTTTTAAGCTAACGTTTGCATGAGATGAACAAACCGCTAATAGTAGACTTGACTTACCGTTCTTTATGCAGTTTCAGATGGCGAACAAAGTTCGAGGTTGTTGCGTCTCCATCTGTGATGTGTGCGGCACAGGTTAAGCATTGTGCCGTTCGCTTTTTGTTTAAAACTGCGTAGTTTTTGTAGCCAAATGCGACTACCTTAGGTATCATTTTTTCGATAGTGCTGGGTCACGCAGCGTCATGGCCATGACTCTCCTGCAACCTGATTGGTTAATATCTATATCATGGGGGAAGTTGCGGAGATTCAACGTTTTGGTTTGTTGCTTCGGTAAATATATTGCGAGGAACTTTTTATAAATAAATTAAAGTATCAAGTCACCTCAAGTCAGAAGGCTCAAGTCCAAGTCAAGTCCCGAGTCATTGGTGTTCGAGTCCAAGTCGAGTCACAAGTGTTTTGTGATTTTGTCAAGTCGAGTCCAAAGTCATCAAATTGATGACTCGATTCTGACTCGAGTCCAAGTCATGTGACTCGAGTCCACACCTCTGCTATTTAGTAGCTTTTGGTACATTTTGGAAAATAAAATAAGTTTTTAGGCTTGCTTTATATCAAATATAGTGAAAAATGGGTTGGTCAAAAATATTAGCCCCCAGGCCATTAATAGTCGATAGTGTACCCTTTCTTTCTGAGCCACAACTGACAAGCTCTTAAGAGTAGTTCTTTACTAGGTTGGCACAGGTCTCTTGAGAGATTTTGGCCCATTCTTCCATTGTAAATTGTTCCAGCTGGTCCAAATTGCGTGGTTTCCGAGCATGGACATTCACTTTGAGCAGCCGCCACAGATTCTCAATAGGATTAAGATCTGGGCTCTGTGCGGGCCACTCCAGCACCTTGGTTTTGGTGTCCTTTAGGAACTGTTGGACCAATTTTGATGTGTGCTTTGGGTCATTGTCTTGTTGGAAGACCCAGCGACGACCTAAGCGAAGACGAAGAGCAAATCTGCTCTTTTCAAAATGTCAACATTTAAATTTTTCATGATACCTTGCACCCGAACAAGGCTCCCTGTGCCTGAGGCTGCAAAACAGCCCCACAGCATGATGTGTTTTTAGGGTTGAAGGCCTCTCCTTTTCTTCGCCAAACATAAGCAACATCCATGTGCCCAACCAGTTCCAGTTTAGGCAAGGCAAGGCAAGTTTATTTATATAGCACCTTTCAGCACCAGGCAATTCAAGGTGCTTTACAAAAATGAAAGACATTCAGATAAAGGCATTTAAAAACAGTAAAAGATAATAAAAGAAACATTTAAAAGAAAAACAAAAAATGAAAGACATTAAGAAAATGGCATTTAAAATCAGTAGGGCTGTCAGTCGATTAAAATATTTAATCGCATGATTGTCCATAGTTAATCGCGATTAATCGCATATTTTTTATCTGTTCTCAATGTACCTTAGAGGAATATTTTTCAAGTTTTTAATACTCTTATCAACATATGAGCGGACAAATATGCTTTATGCTAATGTTTATTATTTGAACAATGACAAATATTAAACACAACAACCTCTGAACTGTGTGTGTGTGTGTGTGTGTGTGTGTGTGTGTGTGTGTGTGTGTGTGTGTGTGTGTGTGTGTGTGTGTGTGTGTGTGTGTGTGTGTGTGTGTGTGTGTGTGTGTGTGTGTGTGTGTGTGTGTGTGTGTGTGTGTGTGTGTGTGTGTGTGTGTGTGTGTGTGTGTGTGTGTGTGTGTGTGTGTGTGTGTGTGTGTGTGTGTGTGTGTGTGTGTGTGTTGTGTGTGTGTGTGTGTGTGTGTGTGTGTGTGTGTGTGTGTGTGTGTGTGTGTGTGTGTGTGTGTGTGTGTGTGTGTGTGTGTGTGTGTGTGTGTGTGTGTGTGTGTGTGTGTGTGTGTGTGTGTGTGTGTGTGTGGACTTTTCGTACAATGTCCCACTGTCTGGCTTCCTGCATAAAGTCAAGTGCTCGGCGCAGTTGTGGCGAAATGTCGCTCCTCTGTTTTCATTGAAACAGCTCCTTATACCCGTTAGCGACAGATGCTAACAACAACAATGCACGTAAGGTCTCTCTCTCGCTCGCTCGGGCCACACATACACACACCCTCCCGATGGCGAGTCGGTGCCTGCCGGTGAGCGTGGAAGTGTGGTCTGCCACAAGCGGGCGGCAGGAGCGGGGCTGTCAGCATCAGCTTGTAGATGGTATTTTAAACTCCATGCGCTCTGAAACTACGGGGTGGCCGAGGAAAAAAAAAACACATGCGTTAATTGCGTAAATTTGGCTAAATTAGTCTCATCATACCAAAGCAAAGACTTACCTTTCAAATGTTCCCAGGCAAACCACAGTCTGGCTCTGATGTGCCACTCTTTGAGTAAAGGGGTTCTTCTGGGACGATGGCCCTGAAGCCCACCACAATGAAGAGCCCTCACAACTGTGTTCCTTGAAACATCAACTCCAGAAGAGGCCAGGTCAGCAACAATTATCTTGGCAGATGTCCAGAGTTCTTGAAATCTTGCGCTTTCGACCACGCCCAGGTTTGTTTCTTACAGAATGTGTCTCCTTGTACTTCGCAATGATGCAACGTACAGCAGTTCTAGACACTGTGAAGAGCTTGGAAATAGCAGTATAGCCTTCCCCCTTATCATGAGCCTCCACTATCTTCTTTCTGAGCTCAAGACTGATTTCCTTTGTCTTTGGCATGGTGAGTAGGAGTAGTACTATAATCCCTCTCAACAAGGTATTCAAGTGCCTGTTTCTTGGAGTCCTTTTATGCTGATTGAATGCTCAGGTGTGGCTTGAAAGCTGATTAGGTGTGGTTTGAAAGCTGATCGATTGATTAGGTGTATTTTGAAAGCAAAAATTCAAATGGGGGCTAATATTTTTGACCAACCCATTTTTCACTATATTTGATAGCCTAAAAACTTATTTTATTTTCCAAAATGTACCTTAAGCTACTAAATAGCACTGGTGAATGTTTGATTATATCAAGTTTTTATCAATGCTGGAAACATTGGGAAGAATTTTAGGAAAATATTCCATAACTCCTGGGGGGCTAATAATTTAGGCCTCAACTGTATATAGAATAATTATGAAGATGAATACATTTTTTTACCAGTAAAATACATTAACACATCTTTGATTCATGTCGTTTATAACTGGAATATTACAATTATTATTAACTTTGTCTGTACAAAGTAGCCTGTCCAGGAAATGTTACAATCCGGCTCCTGGGCTGCAATAAAAAGCAGGAAGGCGAGACGTGGGGTAAGAATATAACAATCGTTTATTTATAATAAACAAATAAGTCAATGGAACCAGCAACAGGTCCCGAGGCTGGCACGGAGAGAGGGCCCAGAGGAGTGACGGCTCCTACACATGGCGGCGTGCGTTGCCGCTTCAACGCTTCTGCCCATTCATTTTGAATGGGGTGACGTCATGATTCGCCAAACTGCATTGTGGGAGCAAAGCGTAGCTTCTCTTGCGGTGCTCGCTCCAAAAGTAGAGCAATGTTCTACTTTTGACGCCTCGACGGAGCCATCAGCCAATCGAATCATATGCCAGTACATGCTCTAGCCAATCAAACCGCGTGCTTGTGTGTCTGGGGTGGGAGATTCATGTGATTGGTTGTTGGTCGAGTTTCAGCCCCCCCCCGCCGGCAAGCGACAACGCACGCCGCCGTGTGTAGGGGCCGTGAGAGAGACGTATCCGGCTGGGCTCTCTTCTTGTAGGCCTTTTCAACCCAGGTGCAGCTCATCAGGTAAACCCCGGGCTGTTACCCCCCCCCCCCCCCCATAAAGAAAGGGGTTCAATTAAGAACACCGTTAACTACCTAACCGGACCCTCTCCACACCAAAACAATACAGCTACAATAGCCTTAAAAAACTCCACACTGATGTCTATACTCCTTCTCAAACCAGCCAACAAACCTCTCCCTGCCCACTCAGCAACTCCAGCGCCTGAAGAAGCAATTTAAGAGGGACAGAGTAGATCTAGAATAGGGCTGCACGATTTGGGGAAATCTAATTGCGATTTTTGTGACGGATGTTGTCTTTCAGACGAAGTGCCTTCATAGCCCTTTCTGCTTGCTGCTTCTTTAATTGATGGGCAAGTAGTTTACTTGGTTTAATGCCAAATTCATAATTATTTTGTCTGATAAGATTCATTTGTTATGATTTCATTTGTTAATTCAATATTTAATTTAGCTCTGGCTGTGTTTACTTGTTTCCAGTTTTCATCTGTCGATGCGGATTTATGAAGTACTTCACATCTGTTTACTTCTCTTTCAAGTTCTTGTCTGAGCTTAATTTTTTCACGTTTTTTAAAAGATGTGTATGAGATAATAAGTCCTCTTAAAGTAGCTTGTGCAGCTTCCCAAATAATATTCGGATCTATAGAGGGGTCATTGTTTTCTTTTATATAGTAAATGATCCACATTCGCATTTTTTATTTGAATTGTTCGTCTCCAAGTAAGGGGTTATCACATTTCCAGCGCCTGGATACCAATTCTCCACTCTCCAAGTGAATAGTTAAATAAACTCTTGCATGATCTGAAATATTAATGGAATCAATTTTACATTATTTTACCCTATGCATGTATTTTGAGGGAATACAAAAATAATCTATTCTAGAATAAGAGTTGTGGACATTTGAGAAGAAAGTGTAATCTTTGACATCCTGATTTAGTTGACGCCATACGTCAATAAGGCCACATTCTGCACAAAGCCCCTGAAGGACCTTTGAGGATTTAAGATTGTGGCTCTTGGATTGGTTAGATTTATCTAATGTAGGGTTAAGAGTGCAGTTAAAATCGCCACCCATCTTCCTTTACGATTTTCATTGAAGAGCAGCACCATGTCTGACATGAACATTGGTTTATCTATATTGGGAGCATAGATATTTAAAAAGGTGATTGGGGTTCCAAAAATAGTACCAACAACCAAAACAAACCAACCATTTGGGTCCGTAACTAATTTTTCTAATTCGAATGGGCAAGTTTTGTTTATCACAATAGCTGTTCTTCTACTATGGGTTTTATATGATGAGAAATACACCTGACCTATCCAATCTCTTTTCAATTTAAGATGTTCAGTATCTGAGAGAAAGGTTCCTTATAAGAAGACCACATCAGCTTTGTCTTTTTTAAGAAGAGATAATACTTTATTCCTTTTATGGGGTTTCCCAAGCCTTTAATATTCCAAGAATAGATTTTCATGTTTTGCATGGTGACTGCTCCAAAACTGAATTCTAAATAGTCAGAAATGTAGCTGGAAATATAATGATCAGTTCAAGCACTCTGCTGTCTCTCTACGGCAAAGGGAAAGGTGTGTCCCCATAAATCAGTGTTTGAACTGGTACGAGGAAAAAGTGTGTGTGTGTGTACTATTCTGCCTTCATTATTTTTACACTCACACAAAAGAAAAGATTACACAGCAATCCACCCTTTTCTTTTAAGTTAAAAGCAGCGGAAGACTCTGGTATTTTTGACAGTTGGCAGAGTAAACTCTGGTAAAGCAGTTACACGTATAAGGGAGCGGCTTAGTTGTGAGCTGCCAGATCTACCTGCCTTTACCTCACAGCCCCACCCGTCAGGATGAAGTGAGGTGAAATGGAAAGACAGGACAGCTGCCTTTACACAGGTAGACAGGGGGGGAAACATTGGATAAACTCATAGGTTTTCAACCAAATGTGTTTAGGAGAAGATACAGGGATTTCTTTTTTTGAGAGAAACAAACGGGTAGGAGACATTTTAAAAACTTCAAATAATTAAAAACAGATGACGATTTAAGGAAACAAAAACAAGGTTTTTCTGCTATTATGATGCCCTGAAATTCTGGTGATTATTTTGTAAGTAGATTCACTTAATCTTATGTGTCTTGTTGTTTCTGTTTTTATTGGGATATAATTCTTCCGTAATTGACATCCAAACAATGAGTGATGACCAAAGAATGTGGTAGTGTGGAAAAGCATGTGCATACTTGCAACTCAAGACTGATAGACAACTGACTTTATTTTTCCAATTTATATTCTGAATTAGTTGATACCAGTTCACAGGGTTTGTTAGAGTTACAGAGTACAGCCTTAATTCCCACGGAAGTCCAAACTTTAAAATTCTAGGCCGGTATCAAAGTTCTTCCATCAATAAGATTACAGCAAGTCAATGTATGAGCCAGTTTCCTGACTGGCGATGACGTTCTGATTTGAGGGAATGTTGTCACCAGCGATTTTCTACTGCAGTCCTGACTCGATTTTAGTCCCTATTTCGTATGGTGGCCAATAGGGCTGTGCCGAATACCATGTTTCGGGCTCCGGATATTCGGTAGTAATCAGCAGCGAATATTCGAATATTCGGTGCGGAGAGATTTGTATTTTTTTTTTAATAAAATTTTTTTTCACTTTTTTTTTTTCCCCAAAAGGTTTCATAACACACTCCGAATCCGAGACACCTGACAACACGCTGTTAAGCAGAAGCGCAGAAAGAGCATACTATTACGATTTATATGTATTTATTGTCTCAGTACTCGCAAACATTAAAACTAAATGTGTCCTCTGCATTTAACCCAGCGCAGCACCCGGGGACCAAATCTGGTTCCACATTCCGTCTATAACATTTTACAACCTGAACAGTCAAACAAAGATACAAAACACATATTTCAGCTGCCAGCTTCATGTTGCTGGCATTGTCGTGAACAACGGCTACTCGCTTATAATTCGGAATGGCAAAGGCGTCCGCCACTTCTCCAAGCTGTTCTGCAATATTTACTCCCGTATGGTTTACTTCCATTACTTTGGTTTCCAAAACAAAGTTACAGAGTTTCCACTCGCGAGTTATGAAATGACAGGTGACAGCCATATACGCCTCCATACGCACCGAGGTGGTCCAAATGTCCGTTGTAAAACCTACGGCAGTTGAGTTTTCAATCTGAGTTACAATTTGGTCTCGGTGATCGCTGTACTTCAGAGACATGGCATCTAAAATACTGGAGCGTTTGGGGACAGTGTAGCCGGGCTCCATCTTCATTAATTTTCTGAAGCCTTCGCCTTCGACTATGTAAATGGGTCTCATATCCATAGCGATGAAATCTACTATGGCATCTGTTATCTCTATCTTTCTTTTCTCCGTTATCGGTTTTTTGAACTTTAGGGTCTGCTGTATTGTTGAGGATGTTGATGGCTGGGATGCGTGGGGATGCACCTATGGACACAATGTATTATTAGGCTGAGCTACTCAACTTTATGCCAATAATTGCCTTAGCCCCAGATGTTCCCACATTACTCCTATTATTTTCACTATTCTGATCAAATTAAAAAACTAATATAAAAAAACAATTCGGTTGCTTGCTTGCAACTATTTTCCAAGCAAAGTACGTGCACGTTTTTATCATGTTTAACGTTACTGTTTAAACGGCGGATAAAGCAGCTTCATCATGGCAACTTCACAACAGCTAAGCTAAGCTAGGCTACTACTTACAGCATCCAGGTGACTTTTCAGAGTTGTTGTGCCACCGTGGTAGGCCAGTTTCTTATCACATATTTGGCACACTGCCTTCCTTTTACCGTCGTCCAATTTAAAATGGTCCCACACAGCTGAAGTCTTCGGCATTTTATGGGTGAAGCGAGGTGAAGCGTGCCGTTTGCGTTCGTGACTGTGAACAGTGAACGCAATGTCAGGAGCACAGGCTGAGATTGTATATATTTCCGCATTTTAACAGTGCAATTCAAAAGTATAAATATAGTATAAGAATATGGCAATTCGCCTTTATTAATAGCATACATTTAGAAAAATATATTAATTTTTTTGAAAAAGTATTTTATTTTTTTTGAAAATATTTTTTTGTTTGAAAAAAAATAAAAAAACGAATATCCGAATAATGAAATTGAAACCCGAATAGTTGGCCAACGAACGAATATTCGAATATTCGGGTACAGCCCTAGTGGCCAATCCAAACCAGGCTGGTTGATTGCTTTGTATGATTGGTTTAGAAGTAGAGCTGCACGATTAATCGAATCAAAATTGCGACATCAGCTTGTGCGATAACATAACCGCAATAGGCTGCGATTGAATTCATTTTAAAAATGTGCGTGGTGTAGAGCCGATTTATGGGAGTCAAAGGCGGTGTGTTTAATATGGAACTCAACACTTTATTTTCCATTGAACTACACACACAAGAACGTGCTAGCTGCATGCTACTGTGAAGCTGGAATGCTAACAACAGGAAACCGGAACACCAAGAAGGTTTCTAATTTCTGTAATTCCCCTCCTCGACTCCTATCCTCAACTCCTATCCTCGTGTCCTAGTCCCACCTACAGGAGATGCGAGCAGAGGAGTCGAGGAGAGAGGAGTGGAAGCAGCAGGCGTTTAGAGGAATTAGAAATCCTCTCCTCTGAGCCGTCATTTTAAAGAGACGTCCATTAATGATGACGGGAGGGACAGCACTCTGTCTGATGGGCAGAACTGTGTTCATGACAACTTATATATTTACTTGAATTAATTGACAGTGCGGTATGAGACAATAACAGGCTACAGACTCTGTTATACTCCACTGTTGCCGCAGAGTTATAAAACAGTGTAAATGAATCAGGAGTACACATTTTTATATTACAGTTAACACTAACCTTTTGATATCGCCTTATTTAAATGTATATATCTCTGTTAATGCATTTACTTTAAATCCGTTCATCTCTGTCAAGTTTTTTTCTTTGGGAACAGTATGGATGGATACCGAGCCCCGGTATTAAACGGGCCCCGGGGCTGAATTATTAAAGACCGTGGTACCGTTAAGCTCCGACGTTATCGGTCTTTTTATCGGTACTGGAGACATGTAAAAAAAATATGTCGTATGTATTATTGCTACACAAACATTATATTGCAGTTTTAGTTTCGCCAACTCCGTTTTTAATACGCAAAAAGACTGCAAAATGCGTAGATTATTTTTAGTATTTTCGATCTTTCCAATCCAGTCGAGAGATCTCTCTCTCTCCCCCGCTTGCTTGGGAGGGGGCGGGGCAGTTTACACACACGCAGCTGCTACATGCAGCAACACACACACACGGAGGAGATGGCTGAGAGAACGCGCTTCAAGGTGTGGTTGAACTTTATCCGTCTCGATGTGGACAATCCTCGTGACCAAAAGCGCAATAAGAGTTTAGCATGTAAGGTCGGTAACACGAGCAGTTTGTCTAAACATTTAGCAAAAGTGCACCACATTGAGACAGAGAAATACACCGGGTTCGACTGTCTTTCTAGTAGCTCATCCACGAGTAACTTTTCCACGTCAGGTATTATGTATGCTAGCAGCAACACACGGAGTTAACTACATTATACAAACATGGGTTAATGATTAGAGGTAACTGAGTTATTTATTTTGTTAAAGTTTCAGCTGTTCTGTCTTCAGATTATTTAATACGATTTGTTAAAGCATTGTTGTTTCTTTTGATGTGAAATTGTATTTTATTTAAATAAAAAGCAATGTTAGTTTTGTTCACAATTAGTTTAGTTAGTTTACCTTGTTTTTTTCTCTCCAAAAGAACCGATAAGAGTACCGTTAAAAGACCGGACCGATAAGCGGTATCGATAAAAGTAGTGGTACCGTTAAAACCTTCAGGATACCCATCCCTAGGGAACAGTAGCTTCTTGTTAATAGAAGAAAGTCGCCTTCAAAATAAAAGCATGTCTAAATAAAACAGGAAGTTGAGTTAAATTACCCTTAAAGGTCCCATGACATGGCCATTTCTACTGATCATAATTCTATTGTTGAGCTCTACTAGAATGGATTTATATTGTTCAATGTTCCAAACTCACATTGGTTTCTCAAACTCTGTATAGTATGTGTACTCTCTGTCCTAAACGGCTTGTTGGAGCTCCTGCCCCCCCCCCCCCCCTCCCTATGAACCCACTGTGCTCTGATTGGTCAGCTCGCCCACTCTGTTCTGATGAGTCCACCACCGTTACAGCGGAACATCAGTGATTATGTTTTACAATGGCGTTGGTAGCAACCAGAAAATGACACCAGTAATGACAATCAGATGAGAAGGCTGCATGGGGTCTGGGTGCCGTGTTGTCGGGACGTTGCAGGGCTTGCTGCTGTCCCTTTGAGCGGACAGTGTGAGCTGGATTACTGGTGTCGTTTCCTGGTTGCTGCGTGGGGTCTGCGAGACAGCTCAGTGAGTGTGTGTGTGTGTGTGCTCAGGCTGAGTTTCGCCATGTCTCGCTGTCTCAGGCTGAGAAATCCGCAGAGCAGTGGCTGAGAGTGTGTGTGTGAGGAGCTCCACGGATTGGTCCATTTGGACCTGGGTATGGTCACTATACTCGGGAAGAAAAAAATGGAAAACGAGGCGTTCTGGAGAAGCAAAGACGGGTCTTTTCTAGGGCTGTGCATCTTCACTGGTCTCACGATTCGATTATGATTATCCTGTCTTCGATTCGGTTGGATATCCCGGTGCATCCCGGTGCATCACGATTCATACCAATGCGTTGCATCCTCAATTTTCTATATTACTGCACATGGCTTATTTTTCATCAATGCATACATGCAGTAAATACATATATGAACTCTCTTTTTATTATTTAGAAAGTGCTTCTGAAATCAATAACATAAATGTCTTGACATTAATTTATAAACCAAAATAAATGAATTGTATAGGTCTAGCCTCCTTATCTGTGTGTGAAGTTGTTCCATTCTCAAAAACAAAAAGCTAATGCTTCTGCAGTCGAGCTGCAGCTTCTAGCCACGGCCTTCTGTTAAAGAAAGGACACTTAATGTCCTGAATGAGGCATCACACACAGGACTTGAGTCTGAACACAGCAGACAACAGGAGGATTTACAACAGCATATACAAACTAAAATAGTGCATGTGGGTGCACACTTACATTCTCTGTCTTACTGTTACATAAATCCCCTGACTGTATGAGACTAAATTAGCTTCATTATATCTCAGTGATTAAGTGAATAATAAAGTTTCTATCGGGTCACTATCAGCCTGTCACTCATTATTTTCAGGGAGGGGGCGGGGCTTGGAGGAACAGAGGAGACGGTGATCGCGGAAGCTTTTTTCCTCCTGCCTTCACAAACTTTACACACGTATATATCGTCTGCAAATTGCTAGAGGACATTCATACTTTGCAATCCAAGACTTAATTAAATCCACCAAAAACCTGACATGATTGTAACGCGATTATTTTTGAAAAACATAAATCCCTGTGTCTCTGAGCCGCAGCGACACGGAGTGATTCAGAGCGGGTCCTTCTGCTGCTGGTTCTGGACTGGTGTTCTTGTGTTGGTGGATAAAGCAGACTGCTCCGCGTTTGGTGTTGCTGTGCCGCTGTGCCGCTGTCACGTATGTTCCCTGATCTCTACGTCACAGACCGATTTGATATTAAAGTGACAGAAAACAAAACGTTATAGTAAATTATTGAAATGATGCGATTATCAAATCGCAAAGCCTGCGATTTCTTATTTTTTTGTGTTCTGTTCTTCTTGTGTGTCAGTCATCCACACCAATCAGAAGTGCTGTGCTCCACATGTACCAGCCATTGTTAACCAATCAGAAGTGGCCCATGATAGAAGGTATAGACGGATTGATCCAATCACCTGCCAAGTATTTTTGAAAGTGCCTGCCCTTTCCAAATGGCTTCCAATGGAGCTTTCCTAGATGGTTTGGTGAAACAAAGCATCTGAGTCAGGTTAGTAATGCTCCATCACATGTGTTACATCTATTACAGGGTGAATCTTAAACTGAAGCTTGACTTTAAAGCAACCCAACGGAAGTTTCATGTAAGTTTAGTTCTTTCACTCGTAGCTCGGGCTGCGGGGTGCTAGAGACGGGAGCACGTTGATACAACCTTCCTAGCCGGAGATATGGCCGCATTTTACAATAAACTTCAGTTGGGGCGCTTAAAAACAAATATCGCGAATCTCAATCGCAATATCTGTCAGAAAAATCGCAATTAGATTATTTCTCCAAATCGTGCAGCCCTAACGGGTAATAACCGGAAAAGCATGACATGGGACCTTTAAGAAATGTATACAATAGCAATGAAAGGAACAAAAACAATGCAATATCCTTTTCAGGTTCAATGGTTGCCAAAAAAAATGCTACATCTTAGGGCTGTGCGATTATGGCAAAAATCATAATCACGATTATTTAGGTCAATAATTGATATCACGATTATTTTGACGATTATTCATTGACCATTTATTGAACTTTAAAACAAATAATATTTTACCAATAAACAAGATCAACAAATATGTTGGAGCGCACTTCCAAAACCATACTAAACATATATTATTAATATGATAAATAAAAATAAATTAGACCAAAATAAATTAAATCAAATATGATGCACTGTCACAACCTACTGAAAACTCCTTAACATATAGCCAACATTTTTGTTCAACATATTCCACTCAGTCAAACGTTGAAGGCTGGCCAACCGTCATGGTCCAGAAGTAACAGGAAATAAATGTTGAACTACGATTTAAGACCAAATAAAAATGTTTAGGCCACCGTGGCAAATGCTGGTAGGGCTGCTCATGTCATCTCTTAAAGATTTTTTGCAAGAAACACCAGCCTGTTTACATGGTCTGGTTTCAGAGATGAGCGCAGGCAGGTGACAAGCCACCTGTACTGAAGACCCTCAGCCACGCCCCGACACATGGGGTGACGCCGGCCAATCACAAAGCTTTGATGCGTTCAAGTGCATTATTCTGGCACAGGAAGATTATGTTACAGGACATTAACGATAAAACAGAATATCGTTGTTCTATTTTTAGACACATCTCGCGATCGACTGGTTGGGCACCCCTCGGCTGGACCATAGGTCTGTTATGGTAGCAAAGTAGTCAGCTGAAGCCACATCTCTCTCAACTTCCCCACGGCATTTGTCATATAGTGCAGGCAGCGCAGACCTGCTGAAATAATACCGAGACGGCATCGCGTAACGCTTGTCCAACGTGTTGACAGGTTGCTTAAAGCCCTGGTTGCTAACTGGGCACATATGTTTAGCGATGTGAAATGTAATGGCAAAGTACTTGCAAATAGTGGAAATAGTTTTACCCTTCTTTTTAACGAGTTGCTGCTCTTGTTCTGACATCTTCACTCGTGCTGAACACTCACAACACATGTCACTCCCACGTGGCCGAGTGGGCTTTTAGGGAGGGGCGAAAGCGCACCCATCAAAATAATCGTATTTTGTCAATTATGCTGTTTTCATAATGGTCGGAAGCCATAATCGTAATCGCGATTAATTGCACAGCCCTACTACATCTGTAATATTGCGACTCTTTGGGTATCACTTGTATTTAACATATATGTTGTTCCAATTGTAGAGGTTACACAACATATGCCCCATTTTGCTACTTGCTCTTTTTTCGGTTACATCCTCATTTGTTTGGGAATTCAGATGTCTTATTTTATGAAAATGTGTATGTTTTCTTAAATGTACTGTATAGTATTGCAGAAAGTATGCATAAAGAACCTTTATTTTCAAAGAAGATTCATTTGTCAAATTCTAAATTATTTTCAAAACGGTAGCCTAAGATACTTTTGTTATTGTATTTGTTTGATTCTTTGAGAAATACAGATTTCAAAATGATCCTTTTGTGCCATTTCCTTTCCCTGACCAAGCAAGTACATACACTCTTAAAACTACTGGGTTAAAAAATAACCCAGCTGCTGAGTCACTATAGGACAGAACACGTGCTGGGTTGTCTTAACCCATACGCTGGGCTGGATCATTTTAACCCATGTGCGGGGTTGTTTATTTGACCCAAGCTAGTGATTGAAATTAACTATTGTTGGGCTGAATATAATAATGTAATGAATTATCTCCAAACACACCGTGTATATATAAAAATGCATTTATTGATAATTTGAACAGCTTTGGCAAATCGCCAACATTCCATTTACACTACAAAAGAACAATGCATTTTAGCACAATACAAATTCAATATATTTAACACTTAAACACCTTAAAAACAGTGCTAGGGCCTTTAGAAATATCTCTGAGTGAACACAATTTTCAGGAACAGTTCCACGTATTAATTTAACACATTGACCATAAAGACCCAATACATATAAAAGTATAAAACAACATCTACGAACAGTCCTTCAACTTGAAGCTGAACCGTAACAAATCTGTCAATGAACACAACAGAACACAGATGTAAAGCAGCAGGATGTAAACAGAGGAGAACTGTGTGTGTGTGTGTGTGTAAACTGTGTGTGTAAACTGCCAAAAGCTTTTTCAGGCTCAACACCCTGGGCTTCAAGGTCCCCTCATCCAGGCCCATCAACACTTTCTGGGTGAAGTGGAAAGTGTTGACCAAGTCTTTTGGGTAGCTCAGATGCAGGGCAAAGGTCAGTGCAAAAAGCAGGATGAATGCGGCAGCCAGTGTGGGGAGTTGGATAACTCCGTTACCCTCAATGACAACAGCGATGCTCTCTGGGCGGAAGAGGGTGGTGTCTGTTGACCTGGCACCGATCATGAGAAGTCCGACCGCGATGTCCTCTGTGTCTGGATCATCAGACTGCTCCACCTGATGACAAGAACAGATAAACGTTACCCAAATTGCCTATCTCAGGAATGTGTTTTCTGAAAAATACATCGGCGACATATCACATCAAATAACCGTATGTTTTGTGCCTAATGTGGGTTTAAGGAAACGCCTATTAGCATTGCACAACATAATGTTACAGCACCAGAAACGTCAGCCTCCAAAATAACCAATCAGTTGACATAAATGCTTTCAACAAAAAAACATTTATAACCTTCATAAGGGTCGGATTCATTTTATCACTGTATTAGACTGTTACTATTAGCTAGTTGTACCTAATAAACTGGCAACTGAATATGTATTTACAGTATAATCTCTCCCTACTACACATACAAAAAAATATGGGGAACACTAGAAATTATTTTGTATTGAACACTGATGCTGCAGGAAAGAAAGCCCTCATGATTGTGTATTTTATTAAATCACGTGAGCCCATTTTTTACACTGAAACCTAAAGAGCTTATTTTCAAATAAATCCTAAAGTAGAAATCATATTCAACACTTCTGAAGTGTTGAAGTAAAGGGAGATTATATTCAACATGTCCATTGTGTACCTTACAATTCTTATGGCAATATTCAAATCTTGGAACTAGAACCTGAACGGGATGTGAGCAACACGAGAGATAATGTTTGATTAACACCTCAGTGACAGAATCAAGCTTCGATGACACCAGGACAGTTCATACTTTTTCAAACTCAATCTATCATTTATTATATTTTTTTCACTATAAAAATTCAAATAATTGTCTCCCTGCGATAGAGCTCCTGAAACAATGTAACAAGATAAACTATATTTTTGGATGATCTGTCACATACATTAAAAACAGTTATTATGCTGACTTACATGCCACAGCCTCAGAAACGTGGAGTCATCTTCATGCAGATATGCAGGCAGAGCACGGAGGACAGCAGCACGTCAGACATGGACGTCACCTTGCTCCCTGAGTGTGAGAACATATCTTTGTTTTACTTTGGATGCTAAACAGTATAACCACACAACAATTGATATCACAAGAAAGTGCTCTTCCATGACTGAAGAGATTAACATTTTGACAAAGATAATCCACTCTAGTATGAGAATAAAACACCAAGAGGCATAACCGACTCACCTGGAGGTCATAGGAGGCAAATAGCTGATCCAGAACTTCAGTTTCCTTTCGGCCTTCTTCCTGAACAGGCTCTGAAGATGGAGGACATGTCTATCCAACTCCGCATAGAAGTGGTTCTTCAGGTTGAGGTTTGTTATCCTGTGAAACTGCTAAAATATAAAATGACTATTTAATTCAGAGTACAATGTATATGTGGACTGAAGGCAGCAGAGATAAACAGAAACATAACATGCTAAATCTGAGTAAACATGTCAAAGTTATCAGTGACAAAGGCACACAAAATAATTATAGTATAACATTTTCACCTGTGACTCAATTTTCAAGGCAGGTCAGCGTTCCAGGATCTCTCCAACAGGTAGCTCATCATTGATGATCTCATTGCGCCGCAGGGCAAAGGTAGTCTGCATTCACTTTTAAATCAAGGGAATAATTATGTTATAATGTTCAAGTAACTCTGCCCTTGTATCAAAGACAGCAGCACAAAGTTTGCATTTCCAAGCCCTTGGAAAACGTAACAATATTCACAGGCTAACACAAATATAATTTCAGTGTTGAGCACTAAATATTAATTCACATTTTAGTAACCATGTGGAATAAACATGGACGCGGGAAGGGGCTGCAGCACCCCCAAACGCGGCGCACCTACAGTGTAACAGCCCCTACAAACGGCGGCGCTTGCCAGTGGGCATGCCTGAAGATAGACCAACAACCAATCACATGAAAGCTATGCTTTGCTCCCACAATGCAGTTCGGCTAAGCGCGACGTCACCCCATTCAAAGTGAATGGGCAGAAGCGTCAACGCACGCCGCTGTGTGTAGGGGCCGTAACATCACTCCATTCAAAGTGAATGGAGTGACGTTACGCTATGCCAAACTGCATTGTGAGTGACAATCAAATCATATGCCAGTACAAGCTCTAGCCAATCAAACCGCGTGCTTGTGTGTCCTGGGTGGGATATTCATGTGAGTGGTTGTTGGTCGAGCTTCAGACAAGCCCGCCGCCGTGTGTGTGTAGGGGTCGTAAGCATGGCATGCCACAGTTGCGCCGCTGCGAGGCTTCACTCGCACTCCCCCAGCGCGTCACAGTTTCTCCATTGTGAGGCTTACCAGATTGAAGAAGACATATCTGCCAGTTGCTTCAGATTCCTTAAGAGAAAAAACATTGAAGGTTAGCTGGGTTGCAAAGTTTTCACAAAATGATCTGAGAAACACTATTTTCGAACCTAAAATGGCGGCAGGCGGAGCGCTTTTCTTCTTTTTTGTTACAGCATGCATGTCTGTGCATGTTTTATTAACTTAGACTAGAGGCAGAGCGGATTTACGTTCATTTTATCCATTGACGTTATACCATAACCGTGCGTTCTGCATGTTTGTAAAAGCAAGCTAACTTGAAACACTAGACTATTAATCTGTTAAATCCGGCAGCCGTCGGTACCGAGGGGTTCTTGTTCACGAAACTTTGTCTCAGGGCTTCTTAACATTTAAAAACCAAGATAAGATATCAGATTAAAGCTGAAATTCCACATATTATAGAATTATTCAAATCATCACTGTGCGATCGTTACCTTTGCTGAGTTACATGTATTTGAAAACGCTGGGGGGTATAAATTACCTTGTAAAAATGAATAGTCTAGTGTTTCAAGTTAGCTTGCTTTTACAAACATGCAGAACGCACGGTTATGGTACATTGTAGTGGATCAAATGAACGTAAATCCTCTAAGTTAATAAAAACATGCGGTAACAAAAAGAAGAAAGAAAACGCGCCGCCTGCCGCCATTTTAGGTTCGACTTTTCCAGAAAACTATTGCAACACAAACGTTCCACTTTGAGATATAACTTAAAACAATATACAAATACTGTCTTACACGTAAGTTAAATCGTTTTTCAAGTGAGGCAGATATTAAATGTAGGTTAGCTAACAAGAGCTCAAATCAAACTAACACACCATGCGACACAAAGTGCATTATATGCAGAAATGAATAACACATCATTTAAATACTGTGCAAAGGCAAGACGTAACTCACCAGAGTAGTGCGGCCTAAAAAGGATCACGATTCCGGCAGTGAGAGCACGGTGGGCAAAGTATTCTTAAAAGTTTGAGCGATTTCAACAGAGGCGAGCAGATAATGGCGGGCGGACTCTGGTGAAGGATAGAACGTCTCGGCACGTCGGGGGCGGAGCACATACGTGATGACATCAGACCAGCGTCAGACAGATTCATTAAAAATGTTTGAGTACTATTACCAATATGACCCAAAGTGGTTGAACACTGTATACAGTAGCCTACACAATAATAAATCAGTTCATAGTCATCAGAAAATTAGCGGTGAATTAACTTTTTGAAATGTTTGAGTTAAAACAATCAATTTGCTTTCAGAAGCTTGTAATGTTCGGTCTTAGTGTGCAAGAACACTGGTGATTCTGTGAAATCACTGGCTGATTAGTGGTTTTGAAAAATCACTGTTGTGGTTGTAGGTTTTTCAAAATCACTTACTAGTGATTCAATAAGTTACAGAATTGTATAATTAT
This sequence comes from Pseudochaenichthys georgianus, assembly GCF_902827115.2. Taxonomy (NCBI): domain Eukaryota; kingdom Metazoa; phylum Chordata; class Actinopteri; order Perciformes; family Channichthyidae; genus Pseudochaenichthys; species Pseudochaenichthys georgianus. The sequence goes on from NC_047516.1 coordinate 40,616,460, forward strand.
ATAAATATAGGTAAAATATAGGTTACATACCTTGTGTACCTTTTTCTGTGCTATTTCCTTTCCCTGACCAAGCAAGTACATATTACACTTTGTTAATTAAATCGCAATCGCAATATTGTCCACAATATATATAGCTATATATAGCTATATCTAGCTATATAACTATATATAGCTATATATATATATATAACTATATATAGCTATATATATAGCTATATATAGTTATATAGCTATATATAGCTTTATATAGCTATATATAGCTATATATAGCTTTATAAAGCTATATATAGCTATATATAGCTATATATATTGTGGACAATATTGCGATTGCGATTTAATTAACAAAGTGTAATATGTACTTGCTTGGTCAGGGAAAGGAAATAGCACAGAAAAAGGATCATTTTGAAATCTGTATTTCGTTTTCCCCCCTCTTTTTTCACTTAAACTGTATCTTTCTTTTAACAGTATGATTAAGACCTTAGAAAGTCTTGCTTATTTTGTTCACATTTGTTACGTTCAATAACCTGGGACTGTATATGAATGTGTTGCTTGAATGATTTATAACAGAACTGAATGCAGAAAATAAATCCTCGCAAATCACTGGTTGACAATGCATCATACTACTTCTCTGTTTAGCTGACGGTTTTATGCAAAGTGACACTTCAATACCATGACAATTTGACCTTTGAATTAGAAGGTGACAAATTACAGCCTGCGACATAAAGTTGTATGCCAGTCATGTAGATAAAGGAATTGCTGTCTCTCAAATTATCATGAAACGTTTTATAGTCACATTGTTTGTCTCAATATAAATAGTGTGATAGATAAATGATCCTTGTGTGAATGTGAAACCTGTAAATGTATATAACTTCCCACTAATATTAAACAAATATTTGTACACATTAAAATATTTTTGCAAATACGCAAACAAATTTCACATATAAAAAGAAAACCTGTGAATATGTCCATCCTCCACATCTGGCAGTGTGAATTTTAAATCTAATTCAAATTTAGATATGCTCCACCCCTGTTATATTCTTTAGTTTACTGGAGTAAGATACTTAAATGCATATACATACAGTCAAGAAAGTTTGTTGGCCTCTTACGAAAGCTAAGCCTCTAATTTGGTTCTTTGTGGCAGTTAAACAAACCACATTTATTTCATCTGCATCTTCATTGGGCTCTCTCAATGAAAACATCCTCCCCTCTGTCATGAACCTTGGAGTGACTTTCAGTAGCACTTTTAAATTCGACAAGCAGGTCAGCACCGTAGTCAAATCCTGCTTTTTTAAAAATAAGATGATTGGCCAAAACCAAGTGGTATTTATCTTTTAAAGATCTAGAAAGGGTTATTAATGCCTTTTGTAACCTCAAGACTGGTATATTGCAACGCTCTGTATGTGGGTATGGACCAGGCCTCAGTTAAACGCCTGCAGCTAGTCCAAAACGCAGCCAGAGCTTTAAGGTCTGTTGACCAGCTGTTGCTGATAGTGCCCAAGACCAGGCTCAAAACCCGAGGTCACCGAGCCTTCGCAGCAGCTGGCCCCAGGCTCTGGAACACTCTGCCCCACCGTGTGAGGTCGGCCGAGACACTAGGGTTTTTTAAATCCTCACTAAAACACACTTCTTCTCCCAGGCCTTCTAGTCAGAGCGGAGCATGACACCTGACTATTCCCTGTGTTTTTGTTTTTTATATTTCTGTTGTAAATTATTGTCTTTTATTGTGATTGTAGTAATGTGTTTTTATTACATGTACAGCACTTTGGCTCAACCAAAAATCGCTTTTAAATGTGCTATATAAATAAAACTTGATTTGATTTGCAGAGAGACACCGACCATTTCCTCTACATCTTGGAGCTCTACGAGAGCCTGCTGATCCTGCAGGGAGTCAAGGACCAGGAGTTGAACTACGTGCCACCACAAGACCACAATCTCCTTAGATGGGTCAACCTCCACCATAAAAACATCAGCCCCATCTTACTGCTTACCATAAAGAAGCCCCACTCATTGGGTCTGCCAAAGCATCACAACATGAGCAGCTGTTGCCACTGAGCACTGTGAGAGCAGCCATACAGGTAGGTATAAGAGGGAGAAGTCTTCGGTATGGGAAATTAGGTTGGTTAAGGGAATACAGGGAGAAGTAAAGAGGCGAGTTTGAAGTAGGTAAAAGGGAGTGTAAGAGGGGGAGATTGTCAAGAGAACAGAGAAGCTTAAAGGACATTACATGTGTGCAAAGGAATGCTCAACCAAAGAATAACAAACATTCTGGTTGGTTTAGCAGTCTGTGTGCACTCATCATTACAATTTCAGGTCGGAAACAATAGTGTACACACAATATCATATGCCGTACCTGATGAAATCAAGTCATTTACAGCATGTCATGTCAAAAAACTAAACCCAGGACATTTTCTAATTTAATGAATTATAAATTAAAGGTAACGTATGAATTGTTTGAGCTCAAATAAGGTCATATATATATATATATATATATGCGCGTGTGTATATATATATATATATATGCGCGTGTGTATATATATATATATGCGCGTGTATATATATATATATATATATATGCGCGTGTATATATATATATATGCGCGTGTATATATGTATATATATATATGCGCGTGTATATATATATATACACGCGTGTATATATATATATATATATGCGCGTGTATATATATATATGCGCGTGTATATATATATATATGCGCGTGTGTATATATATATATATGCGCGTGTATATATATATATATATATATGCGCGTGTATATATATATATATATATATATATGCGCGTGTATATATATATATGCGCGTGTATATATATATATATATATATATATATGCGCGTGTATATATATATATATATGCGCGTGTATATATATATATATATATGCGCGTGTATATATATATATATGCGCGTGTATATATATATATATATGCGCGTGTATATATATATATATATGCGCGTGTGTATATATATATATATGCGCGTGTGTATATATATATATGCGCGTGTATATATATATATATATGCGCGTATATATATATATATATATGCGCGTGTATATATATATATGCGCGTGTATGTATATATATATATGCGCGTGTATATATATGTATATATATATATGCGCGTGTATATATATATATGCGCGTGTATATATATATGTATATATATATATGCGCGTGTATATGTATATATATATATGCGCGTGTGTATATATATATATGCGCGTGTGTATATATATATATATGCGTGTGTGTATATATATATGCGCGTGTGTATATATATATGCGCGTGTGTATATATATATATGCGCGTGTATATATATATATATGCGCGTGTATATATATATATGCGCGTGTGTATATATATATATATATGCGTGTGTGTATATATATATACGCGTGTGTATATATATGCGCGTGTATATATATATATATGCGCGTGTATATATATATATGCGCGTGTATATTTATATATATGCGCGTGTATATATATATATGCGCGTGTGTATATGTATATATATATGCGCGTGTATATGTATATATATATGCGCGTGTATATGTATATATATGCGCGTGTATATGTATATATATATATGCGCGTGTATATGTATATATATATATATGCGCGTGTGTATATGTATATATATATATGCGCGTGTATATGTATATATATATGCGCGCGTGTGTATATATATATATATATATGCGCGCGTGTGTATATATATATGCGCGCGTGTGTATATATATATATATATGCGCGCGTGTGTATATGTATATATATATGCGCGCGTGTGTATATATATATATGCGCGCGTGTGTATATGTATATATATGCGCGCGTGTGTATATATATATATGCGCGCGTGTGTATATGTATATATATGCGCGTGTGTATATGTATATATGCGCGTGTATATGTATATATATATATATATATATGCGCGTATATGTATATATATATGCGCGTATATGTATATATATATATATATGCGCGCGTGTGTATATGTATATATATATGCGCGCGTGTGTATATGTATATATATATGCGCGCGTGTGTATATGTATATATATATGCGCGCGTGTGTATATGTATATATATGCGCGCGTGTGTATATGTATATATATATATGCGCGCGTGTATATATATATGCGCGCGTGTATATGTATATATGCGCGCGTGTATATGTATATATGCGCGCGCGTGTATATGTATATATATATATGCGCGCGTGTATATGTGTATATATATTTATATGCGCGCGTGTATATGTGTATATATATTTATATGCGCGCGTGTATATATATATATGCGCGCGTGTATATGTGTATATATATATATATATGCGCGCGTGTATATATATATATGCGCGCGTGTATATGTATATATATATATATATGCGCGCGTGTATATGTATATATATGCGCGCGTGTATATGTATATATATACGCGCGCGTGTATATATATATATATATATGCGCGCGCGTGTATATGTATATATATGCGCGCGTGTATATGTATATATATGCGCGCGCGTGTATATGTATATATATGCGCGCGCGTGTATATGTATATATATGCGCGCGCGTGTATATGTATATATATGCGCGCGCGTGTATATGTATGCGCGCGCGTGTGTGTGTATATATATATATGCGCGCGCGTGTGTGTGTATATATATATATATGCGCGCGTGTATATATATATATATATGCGCGCGTGTATATATATATATATATATATGCGCGCGTGTATATGTATATATATATGCGCGCGTGTATATGTATATATATATGCGCGCGCGTGTATATGTATATATATATGCGCGCGCGTGTATATGTATATATATGCGCGCGCGTGTATGTGTATATATATATATATATGCGCGCGCGTATATGTGTATATATATATATATGCGCGCGCGTGTATATATACACATACACGCGCGCGCGCATATATATATACACATACACGCGCGCGCATATATATACATATATATGCGCGCGTGTATGTGTATATATATGCGCGCGTGTATATGTATATATATGCGCGCGTGTATGTGTATATATATATGCGCGCGTGTATGTGTATATATATATGCGCGCGTGTATGTGTATATATATGCGCGCGTGTATGTGTATATATATATATATGCGCGCGTATATATATATATATATATGCGCGCGTGTATATATATGCGCGCGTGTATGTATATATATATATGCGCGTGTATATATATATATATACACATATACACGCGCGTGTGTATATATATATATGTGTGTGTGCGCGTGCACAGAGTCCTGCAAATGGTTCGAACACCATCCCATTTATGTTGCGTCAAACGGCAACAATGGGCCAATAAAGGCAGAGAAGAAGACTGCAAGCTAATTAACATGGATATAAACAATGCAGAATTTAAAATATTGAAAAGGAGCAAGCTTTGCAGATGTTTGATTTTGAAGGTACTCTTTTACACTTTTGGTAGGCTCACATATTGAGGATTATAAGCAAACATTGTTTATATTCAACAAAACTCCAGCAGATTCTATTAATAATCAAATTTTTTTTTCGAAGTGTCAGATGTATGCTCTGCTATAATTGGTTGGTGGTCATTCGAATGTATAGCATGTAGGAGTGCACATGTATTCTGGTGTGTTTTTCCTGTGACACCAATGACTAAGTTATGCTTATTGTGGTTGGTGTAAAAATAAAAATGACATCTTAACACCATACTATTTAATTCTTTCATTGCCTATTCTGAATGACAGAGGTCCATATCAGAAATATTTTTCATTCAATGTGCCGTTAGTTTATCAGTGTTAACAAGTACTTATGCCTATTTTTTCCCCACAGTATGACCTCTGTGACATACAGTATGTACATAGGTCAGCTTTGGAGTATTTGTGCCAAGATATTCTAGACATGTCAGTCCCAAAACTGTTTCTGTTTGTTTCAATCTTTTTGTGTGACGCAACATACAAGTTTATCGCCCCAGAATATAATGCTGCTCCAAAAACATTCTGGATTTACCGAGTACATTCAACAGAGGAATTTA